>NW_015151556.1:104884-110611 GCF_000732505.1 Cyprinodon variegatus | reverse complement strand
AGAGAATAGTGTTAAGTAGGTTATTCATTCAGCAAAGGGCATCTTAGGGTCTGTAGCAGTAAGATTGTTACCAAATTAGTTGCCAATTGTTTAGATAATCAATTTATGGTTTCAGACTGATTGTGGCCTAAACATCTGCTGTTAAGTTCAATCATGCACAGGAAGTGGAGGATCTCCAGTCATAAGAGCTTCGTTTAAAAAGGACCCAGTTTGGGTTGTTCTGTCCAGTTTTAATAATTATTTATTTATTTAAGACAGCCAACCAAAGCAAATTTATTACATATTCCTTAGTGTAATGCAGACATTATATTTAGCTGGAATAATGTGACAGAAATGCAAATCCTGATGTTTGGTCCCTCTAAAACACAAATGCACCTTTTATTAGTCATTATGTCTAAAAAGAGGTTTGAATAAGCAAAACGTAAATCATCATATCCCTTCCCTTTACTGTAGCGCTAACAAACGTAACCTTCCCCTGTCCTTTAAATCTCCTTCAAAATGCTTCCAGGATAGATTATATAAATATATTAGACTAAACCTGTATCTTCACTGTCATCTAAACACACTCAACCATGTGCCTCGCGTAAACGCGCACCCCAACATGTGCCTCGCATTAACGCGCACCCCAACATGTGCCTCGCGTAAACGCGCACCCCGACCGTGTGCCCCGCGCAAGCGCTCACCCCGACCGTGTGCGTCGCGCAAACGCGCACCCCGACCATGTGCGTCGCGCAAACGCGCGCACCCCGACCATGTGCGTCGCGCAAATGCGCGCACCCCGACCATGTGCGTCGCGCGAACGCGCGCACCCCGACCATGTGCGTCGCGCGAACGCGCGCACCCCGACCATGTGCGTCGCGCGAACGCGCGCACCCCGACCATGTGCGTCGCGCAAACGCGCGCACCCCGACCATGTGCGTCGCGCAAACGCGCGCACCCCGACCATGTGCGTCGCGCAAACGCGCGCACCCCAACCATGCGCCTCGCGCTAGGGCGCACCCCAACCATGCGCGTCGCGCTAGGGCGCACCCCAACCTGGATGGTTTAAATGCAGAGGTAAATTGCTCCAATGTGAGATTAATAAAGTTGAATTATACACCTAATGATTTAATGGTTTAGGTATGAAGGTTGTATTTTCCTCCAGATTTAAACTCCTGCAGAACCAGTTCAGGTTAGTGACCCACAAACGGCGTCAGCCTAGTTGGAGCCATGTGTTCTGAAGACACGTGTCCTCTTAGGGAGGGGACACATGTCACATTCCCATCAGCTCAGTGTCAGACCTGTCTAACGTCTCATCCTTCCGGTCAGCAGCCCAGCACAACCTGGCCCCGCCCATCCCAGCCCGGCAGCATGACGTGGCGATGAACCGGCAGCAGCGCTACTTCCGCATCCCGTTCATCCGACCCGGAGACCAATACAAAGACCCGCAGAAGCCCCAGAAGAAAGGGTGGTGGTACGCACACTTCGATGGGCCGTGGATCGCCAGGCAGATGGAGCTGCATCCGGAGAAACAACCCATCCTGCTGGTGGCAGGTCAGTAGAACATCTGGAGGAGAAACATCTGTGATCGAAATCCAACTTCTGGGGTTATTTCTGTTATTTTAAATGTGTCTGTGTTTAAACTCGCAGTCATGAAGCTGGAAATAAAAGCCCGCCCGAGTTATTTATTTATTTCAGTTTTTTAGCTCGGCCACTCCTCTGGAATCAACTGCTCTTTCTTCAAATTTTAATCTTTTACTTATAGATGAAATAATAAAGGTTGATGATTAAAAAACTCCCAGTAAACCTTTCTTTTACCACTGGCTGCTCTCCTGTTTCTCTTTTAAAAGCAGTGGATATAAAAGGATAAAAAAAGGAAAATTACGAGTGTTAGGGCCAGACAAGAGACTTTTTTTCTTCTCTTCAGAGAATAAAGTCGTACAATTCAGAGAATAAAACCTTAAAGATGTTTTAAAGCAGTAATGTAGCTATTTTAAACTGAAATATCTGCTAAAATTGTCAAAATTCACTCAATTTAAAAAAGTTTTTTACCGTTTTGCTGATGTTTAACACCTGGGAACTGAGATCATGTTTTGAGTCCAGAAGAGTAAACTGTTCCAGTGGGGTTTGAACGCTAGCGCCCCCGTAGGTTGTGTGTGGAACCGTCCCGGTTACGCTCCGGGGCGTCTGCAGGACCAGCGGTTGTTAACGTGGCCGTTTCCTCTGCAGGGAAGGACGACATGGAGATGTGCGAGCTGAGCCTGGAGGAGACGGGCCTGTCCAGGAAGAGGGGCGCCGAGATCCTTCCTCGGCAGTTCGAGGAGATCTGGGAGCGCTGCGGCGGCATCCAGTACCTCCGGAGCGCCATCGAGAGCCGGCAGGCGCGGCCCACCTACGCCACCGCCATGCTGCAGAGCATGTTGAAGTGACGGGGCCCAGGGCAAAGGGACGAACGCACTAGGGGCCAAACACGGATGGTGTCGGAGCGCCCCGGGCCGCCGGGCCTGTCGGCGGTTCTTCTCTTTTTGTTCGGTATTCGTTTTGGGGGTTTAATCACTGCGGTTGTTTGAGTCTGAGGCCTTAAATCTCCGCTAACAGAGTTTAATCGCCGTAGAAACGGACTCAGAACCCCCCTCCACACCTGAAATCATCTCATTCCTTTAATCAAACATTCCTGATTTTTTTCCAATGACGTCATTCCGGCCCGCTGATGATCCCGCTCCGACTCCCGGGTAGGAAAGGTGAGGCGGAGCGGTACCAGTGGCTCCTTATTGGGATCCTGATTGGTTCCGATGGTGGAATGTAACTCCAGATGTGATTTGATTTGTTGATTGAATCCCAGTTTGATTTAAATCCTGGTTTTCCTGGAACTGGACCGGTTCCGTCTTTCCTTTCTAATTAATTCTGCAGTTTTTTGCTGGTTCCTTTCTGGGAGGACCGGTTCTGCTCTGGATCCAGATGAGAAGCAATAAAACTAAAACCCAGGAACCAGAACCGGGAATGAAACGGAGCAGATGGTTCCGCTGAAGTTCAGACTCGGTCCAGATCTTCATCCTGTCCCCCTTCACTCCAGAACTTCTTTGGAGTTCTGATGGAGGTCCACTGGGTCCAGAACCCTATCATGATGACCCAGACCCGTCCTACTGCGGACCTTCACTCATGGTACCGCCTCCTCCCAAACAGAACCAGAACCATGTCCCTCTCAGTTTATCTGACCGCTCAGTTGGCGGGTCCAGTCTGGAGCTCCGGTATCGTTCCTGTTTCAGGGTTCTGGTTTCAGGGTTCTGTCGGATCCATAAAGCTTTAGTTTAAGTCGAATCTACTGCTTGCTGCTTTAGCTGCAGAACCTCCTAATTCTGGAGAACCTCCTCGGACCGACCCGCCTTCGCTACCTGCTCAGGTAAAGTCCTCTCAGCTGCTTGTCCACCAGCTTCAGGTCCGGTTTCCCAGCAGAACTTCACGCATGACGGGACCAACCTTTACTGCACCTTGATTCCACAGCCAGAAGCACGCCAACGGGACCGCTCTGGGTCTTAACTTCCTCCTGGGTTCCTTCCTGAGCTGTAGAACATCAGACTGGAGACCGAATGGGACCAGAACCCAGACGCTCCGTCGGTTCTGTAGCAGAACCTCTGCTCTGTTTGTTTATGTGAAAAGTTTTTGTCTCCTCTGACCTGAAGATCTGCTTCTGTCCCATTTCTAACTGATCTCTAACAGAACAATAAAAGCGTTTCCTGTTTCACTTCCTGTTTCCTGCTTCCTTTCCTCCAGTAACTATCATTCATCACTTCCAGCTGCTAAACTTCAACAAAACTGTTCTAATATTGTTCCAAGCAGAGAACGAATGTTTGTGAATAGAAATAAAAAAAAAACACCAATTAAATTTTGAAAAACTTTTTGATCAAATGTTTTCAGAGTAAATTTGATGTTTCTCAGATTTAACATTTTTGAAATACTGTCATTTATTTCTTCATATTATATATAATTAATTTTAGGGACTACATTTTCAGATTAACGTTTTGCAGATTGAGTTATACAAATTATTTAAAATTCGGTTTTCCAGGCCGCATTCTTTTCCCTTCTGGGGTCGTCGGGACTGAAGAACCGTTTCTATTGGTCTGCTGGATGTCAGCAACATTTTATTGGTCAATATCAAGGTTTTATATTAAACTTTAATTTTTACTTTTGAGCTATGAACAGATTTTAATGAAACTTAATAATCCAAGTAATGTGAGAGTTTTAGCTTTAGTCGCAGTATTGATCAAAATGTGCTGCGTGGTGAAGCTCTCCTCCCCAAGTGCTTTTCTAGTAAAACAATGTCCGTTTCTCACGTCTCAAGAACGCGAGTACGGACTCGTGTTCTCGCCAAGTACGTTCTTGAGAAGAACACAGGAAAGTCTGGACTCGGGGAGAACGGGAGCACGCAGAATAAAGGCCAATTTATGTTTCTGAAGCATAGCCTCAGAAACCGTCAAATCTGTGTGTGGCGCACCTCTAAAAAATCCTGACTATGCGTCGAGACGGTCGCAAACCTTCGCAGACCTCAAACGGAAGTCCTTGGTATGCCTTTCCGGCTTTCTGTTTGGTTGTCCTCGATTCGATTAAAAAGCAAGGAACAACTACAATGGACAACTACGACGAAAGGTTAATCGAGGAGGTTCGGAAGTAGAACGACTTGTACGATGTTTCAGACAAATTATATAAAGATGCCAAGGACTCTGCCAACTCCTGGAGGGAGATCAGCCAGATCCTTGAGCCGGATCCAAAGGAGTGTTTACAAAGGTGGAAGAGACCGAGAGATAAATACGTAAGGCAGTTCTCGTGAGTTTTCGAATAGGCTCCCCCTTGGGCATTGGCGAGAAAACTGCTGTGCGTCACTAGAAATTCCAGACTGACGGTACAGAAGCATACTATCAAAACTGGATCTCAACCAGACCCTTGCGACATTCGATGTGTTTGGATGCAGAAGTTTAATCTGGATCAATTGGAATAGAAGCGTATTGATGACATCACCACACGCTCGGTTCGTCTGGAGCTGTACGATGTTATGATGAACCCTATTTTAATAAGGGTTTAAATATAACATTTGTGTGCTTTGGGATCTTGTCATAACATTCGATTGCTAAAAATGACTGAAAAGTCTTTCTTTTCAAATCCCCTTTGTGTCTGTTGGCTGTTAGCTCAGTTGTCTAAATAAAGAAACCAAGGTAATAATGCTAAACCCTCCGTCATAAGGGTTATCTCGCCTATAGACTTTAATGGCCTTTGCTGCAAATCTCCCAGAGGTTCACAGTGGGGAGACGCCATAATTGGAAGGTCACACAAGTCAGGGACCGATTGAGGTCTAAGTGGACCTCTCAGATTTTATTCTTGTGCCACTGTCACACTTTGGCGATTTAGACCAGCGTATGCCTGACGTACGAAAAATCTGGCATACGTTGGATAAGTTATGAGCACGCTGAAGTACACTAAAACCCGTCAGAATACTATAAGGCAGGCCCAAAATATCTCGCCGTATGCCAGCGTCTGCCATCCGCGGGCCGTCAGTTCCAGGTCAGTTATCTGATGGCTGACATCCGTTCAGTATCAGTTCCTCATCAGTCGTGGCGTCTAGCTTATCCTAAACCTCTGAGTAACTTCTGCGTAACTTATCCAGAACTTCTCTCCAACACATATCAGCGTATCTGTCGTGTTCCAGACGAGCGCTGAACGTGTTTCTAACTTCCAGCTACTGTATAATGGCGTATT
>NW_015151556.1:102051-103569 GCF_000732505.1 Cyprinodon variegatus | reverse complement strand
GTCACACCTCAACCTGCCTCAAAGCCAACGCTGATTGGACGTTCGTTTGGTGAACGGCTCCAAATTTTCTTTAACGGAGAGTCTCCAGACTGATCTGCGAGTGAAAACTTGAAAGCTCGCGAGATCAGGATGGTCTCACGAGGCTAGAAATATGTCACCAATCTGACGAAAAATGGAATGACGCTTTACTCTTCATTAAAGATTAAATATGTATCCTGCAAATCTAAAAAATACATATTAATATATTTCAAAATATTTGAAATTGTCATTGGGTGGGTGGGGCAGCGCCCTCTATTGGCCAGCCGCCACTGGTTCTGACCAAAACCTTTAAAGAAACATACGATGAAATCAACCAGACGTGTTATGATTTTTATTCATATCCATAATTTAAATCAAGAACTTTATCATTTGGTCCAGTTGGCTGTCCTGACGCTCCGGCGCCATCATCAGGTCAAAGTCTCATTGCAGAACACGAATGTTGGAACATCCAGATTTCAGCTCTATATCTCGGATCAAACTAAAGACTTCCAGTCGTGGAACCGTCGGCCTTCCTCTACGGTCACCTGATGATGTCACTAAGAACAGGCCGGTCCGGTGGGATGGAACGTCAGGCTGAGCTCCATTTCTGTTTCATCAGAGACCAACTGAATGGCTTTTATTTTGAAAAGCTGGGAGTTCCTTGAGGTTGTTGGTTCCCGCCCTGGTTGGGACTCAAAGTTCTGTAGAAAACATGTTGAAATATCCAGGATGCTCCAAATTGACATGGAGAAGTGAGCTCTTCTTAAACTAAGGTTTTACACGTTGAACATGATCTGGTCTCCATCAGGTCTTCAGCTGAGCTTAGTCTAAACACGCTGCATCAGGGGGAACCTGTTAGCAGATGGCCGTTAGCGCATCGACAAGAAGGAAAGACATCAGCAATGACCTCAGAGAATTGATTCATTGACTAGGGGGGGGTAACGCTGATATTTGGCCCGTTGAAATGAAACCAATGTTGTTTTTAAACAATTATAACTTTATTTATTTTTAACATTATAATAAACAATTGTTAAACTAAAGATTGATATTTTTTTTCCACCACTAAAATGGGAGTTTATTTGATTACTTTTGGCACCTGTGGGGGCTACCTACCTGTAATCAGACCCACTAGAGCCATAATGTTCTGATAATCTGTTGGTTGCAGCATCCACATGATTGGCAGAAATAGAGGGGCCCCAAATCAAACGAGGGCCCCATGGATGCTTGGACTGGCCCTGGAGGTCACACAGTGTGACATCACCCCTGCTCTGTATCTAACAGCAGGAGGCCTGAAAGCGACATTTATAGGTTTCTGGTTACGAGGCGTTTTTTTTTTTTCTGCAAAAACCTGCAGCTCAATATTTAAAAAATAAAGGTTAGTTTAAAGCGTGCTGTTAATTTGATCAGAAAATAAAAACTATAAAGCTGCCAATATGGGAGAATTATCCTGCCATAATGCAAGAGCACATAGTTTCAATTTGAGAAAAGAATTTCATCTTC
>NW_015151556.1:96642-99296 GCF_000732505.1 Cyprinodon variegatus | reverse complement strand
GTTTTAAGGCCGATACCGATAGGGGGCCCATTATATCCTGCATCCCTACTTTTTACATTTTCTTTGTGAAACTGCTTCTCTGACGTCATCATGGGACAGCAGTCCGGCAGAATGAGATTAAACCATGTTTATCTGCATTTTAGTCGTTTGTTTCTTTAGATTACGAACTATATACCATAATGTTAATTTGAAAGAAAGGCATAAAACTCAAAAAGAGCCGAAAAAGTTAGCTTCCGGAAGTAGCATAGGATCCCATTTCCTGTGCAGATCAGGCAGAGATGAGAGATAAAACAGGATTTTAAGGCATTTATTTTCCCAGGAAATACATTATTAACCTTTTAGTACGCTTACTATTTTTGGGGAGGGAAAAACTTTATTTACATTTATTTTTTTTTTTTAACTAAATGAAATCAAGGGCCAGATGTATATTTGGATGCGCGAATGAGCTGATGGCGCATGAGCAAGACAGATCAGGCTTCCAGGACGGATCGAGCTTCCAGGACGGATCAGGCTTCCAGGATGGATCGAGCTTCCAGGACGGATCAGGCTTCCAGGATGGATCGAGCTTCCAGGACGGATCGGGCTTCCAGGACGGATCGGGCTTCCAGGACGGATCGGGCTTCCAGGACGGATCGGGTAGCGACAATCCTTCAGATGGACCAGAGGAAGGCGGTTCTCTGAGGACTGGTCCTTCCTCAGCCATCCCAGCAACCAGGGCTGAACAAGGACCAGAACCGGGTTCCTCTGATCCGCTGCATTTTTTCAGCGGTACCGAAGGGATGGAGCTGGATCAGATCAGATCCTCCTCTGAATCCGTTTGCTTGAGTTTTCAGGCCTCCGCTACCAGATCAAAGCTCATGATCAAACGGTCAAAGCAGGAAGAAAACGTTTGTCCTCCAAGGCTTTTTTTCTGATGTCTTTCCTCTTTGTGTTTTTTGTTGAAAAGAAGAACCTGTTGGCCCCTAGAACCCTGAGACCAAAGGAGACACTGGGCCAGAGGAAGCAGCAAAGGTTAGAATGGATGAACAGGAGAATGAAGGTGATGCAGCGGTCTAGTCCAAGTCCAGAGCTGAGCTTCACCTCCAGGAATCTGAACGGAAGCAACGGCGCAGAGAGGAACCCTTAAAATCCGCGATCTGGAAGGCTTGATGCAGAGCAGATGAGTCTCAGCTCCTCCTATAGCTACATAGAAATCAAACTAATGGGAGAGTTCTGGTCAGAAGGTTTCCTGGGATCGCATCGACCCGTCGGGTCGGTCCTGATCAGCTGGAGGGTCATCAGCTGAGCTCCTCTCTGCCAGCGGAGATCTTCCTCTCATGTGAAGCGGTGAAGAGTCACCTGTGAGGTTCTGCTGCTGAGTCGGGTCTCTGAGTCTGCGGGAAGATTAAAACCGATTAGTTAAAACCTGCAGAGTTGATTCTGACTCTTCTGCTTCCTTTGCAGTTAGAACTAGAACCATCAGATGCTCCGTTTGCTTCGACGATCAGAAACAAATTTAGCTTCATAGAGGAGGAAGGAGGAGCAGCTGAGCTCTCAGTACCTTTAATCACGTTCCCTGGCGCCGTCCGATCCAATGTCTTCCTAACTGCTCGGGTCTCGCCGCAGAGATCCGCCTTTTCGTCTGAAGAAAGATGAAAGTGGAACCAGGTGAGAAACTCAAGCTGCAGAACCTTAAAAACAGGAAATCTATCTGAGATTATAACCCCATTTCCTCTACCCGCTGAAAACCGATCCGTGCCGAGTTCGGACCGACCTCCTTACGGCCGTTTACGCACCAGGCTAACATGGTTCCTCGCCTCCTAGTGACCGTCTGCGGTACTACTTCTCTCTGCTAGGAAAACTTTGTGATCATGTTCTGTTCCATCCAGCAGCCCCTGGTTAGCCTCCTCCGCCCAAATAGCAATAAGAGGCTCGGTCTCGGTGTCATCCCAGGTCACAGCACGCTCTTTTGAAGCCATTCTTAAAAATGCACAATAATAGCTATTAAAAATGTCTCCTACAATTCCTTCATTCCCATCAATCTTTGTATTAAAATGTTCTTTCTATCATGATTTTAGGACATTAGGATCTAAAGAGCAGCTCCATCTCCTGGCCACACCCTGTAATTCACGCCCAGGAGAAGACCAGTGGCTGGAAGTCGGAGGGGATTTTGCTGGGAGTCGTAGGGGAGTGGGCTGCCATTCGGGGGGAGTTCTACTGGAAAGCGCCATTTTGAATGGCTGCTACTGCAGTGTTGAGAAGATTTCGATTGTTGTCTACGGTTCTTCTTCTTCTTCTGTTTTGTGGCCGTTGTGCATCACGGCTAACTACTGGAAGCTAACTGCTCTTCTATCTGAGAACTGAACCGCTCTGAGCCCTACTGATGAACTAGTACCAGTTTAGCGCGGGTTGGTTGTGTCTGGCGTGAATCGGTTAAGCTGTGCGTGCCATTTATGCTCAACAGTTATCTCGGTTACCGTGCTCGGACCGATCACGGTAACCGAGATAACTGTTGAGCATAAATGGCACGCACAGCTTAACCGAATCACGCCAGACACAACCAACCCGCGCTAAACTGGTACTAGTTCATCAGTAGGGCTCAGAGCGGTTCAGTTCTCAGATAGAAGAGCAGTTAGCTTCCAGTAGTTAGCCGTGATGCACAACGGCCACAAAAC
>NW_015151556.1:94946-96070 GCF_000732505.1 Cyprinodon variegatus | reverse complement strand
CCCCCCCGATGATGAGAAGCGCAGAAACGTCTCTTTAATATGAGGAATAACTCATCAGAGCTTCAGGTCCTCATCTTTCCCTCCCTGCATTCAAACCTGCATCAGATCAATAATGAATTAGATCATATTTTCCATTCTTCACCCGCGGAGTTAATGAAGCAGATAAATCTACCTCAGTCATTTCTTTAGACTCGGTAACGGATGGTTTGCACACAAACTGAAGCAGCAACTGCTCAGACATCTGCTTCAAGAGCTCCGCCTCCTTCCTTCATTATTCCAGAAGGAGCAGCAGCAGGTCTACAGCTCAAAGGTGGACGTTTAAATGCTGACGTCCATAAATTAGTCTGGGTTCCATAGTTGGTTTAATCGTCTTTCCTCTGGTGAAGTTCTGCCTGATAATCAGGGAACCTCGCTGCAGTTAACGACTGTTTCTATCTGCTGGTTCATTCATTACCTGCACTCGGCTCCTCGTCCCGGAACGATGTGACATTCCCCGTCCGGACAATAATCTGGCTGCAGGACACAAACGCTCCGACAGGGCTGGTTGTCCTCGGACAGGAAGCCCGGCTCACACAAACACCGGGCCTCCTTAGTCCAGCTGTTCACCACACAGCTGGAAAAGTCTCCACAGGCCAAGAACCTGCAGGGATCCGCCTGATCAGCTGCAGAGAGAAGGAGCAGAGAATCAGGATCAGAACCCTAACAGCAGCTGCTCTGGTCGGATCCGTATCGCTGAGGAATCATTGACGGAGCTCCTCCCTCAGAGATACGGATCAAAAAACATCAGTTTCTAAAGTCCAGATTAGCCAGAGAGGAAGTCAGACACAGAAAGGTAGAACGGTTCCACGACGGATGAAGAGATGCAGAGGCTGAGCTGCAGCAGCTAAACTTCTGTAAATTCACTCAGAACATCATCCAGCTTCTGTTCCTGAGATCCAGATTTCCTAAAGCTGGATTCACTCCCAGCATGTTCAGTATGCGCCGATCGGAAATGAGCCAACGGCCTAGAACAGGTTCTAGATTAAACCAGAACAG
Organism: Cyprinodon variegatus; assembly: GCF_000732505.1. Classification (NCBI taxonomy): domain Eukaryota; kingdom Metazoa; phylum Chordata; class Actinopteri; order Cyprinodontiformes; family Cyprinodontidae; genus Cyprinodon; species Cyprinodon variegatus. The sequence goes on along the minus strand of NW_015151556.1, from coordinate 95,035 downwards.
GTTCTAGATTAAACCAGAACCGGTTCCAGATTAGACCAGAACCGGTTCAAGCATAGACTAGAACAGGATCTATTGTTAATAGAGAGAAA
>NW_015151556.1:82857-93601 GCF_000732505.1 Cyprinodon variegatus | reverse complement strand
CGGCCCGGCTGATGAAGGAAAGGCTGCATCTCCACTCTGGTTCTGGACCTTCGGTCTTGGATCATTCAGGCGGATCAGAACTCCTGAATCCAATAGAAGAGCAAAGGTTCTGCTGACACAGAACCAATGACCCATTTGAACTGATTTCCTGCTTTGCTCAGTATTTCTGAGGAAGACATGATGGCAGATTTTATTTGAACTGAAAAGTTGGAAGCTTCGCCTCAATAAAGTAGAAATTAGCAGAACTTACAGCTTCAACTGGACCCAGATCTGAAATGTTATAGATCCTGAAAGCTAGAAGATCATTCCATCAGAATCAACAGGTTGGTTCCTGAAACTGGTTTTGACACCAGAGTGGACCGGTCCTCCAGAACTGAGCCTCCATGATGATGTTGCTGATTTGCTGTTTTGGGTTCTATATATGAGCCTCCATCATTCCCAGTTCACCTCCCCGTTATTCCAGCCATGTTTAATGGAGGGTTGCAGGAAGTGACTGATGGAGCCAATTACGGCGGCCGTCTGAACGTGTCGATGATGGACGCTCAGCGCCTCGTCTGCAGGGATCATTACAGCACCGAGCAGAACCGGCGATACAACACCGCCTCTTATTATCGCAGGACTGTGAGTCTAATCTGCTGCACACCGAGAATGAGACGCATCATAAAACACGACTGCAGCTGCTGCAGAGAGAGGCTTTGATCCCCCACCTCAGGAAATTAAAAACCCCTCATTTTCTCCTGATTCAAGCAGAAACTTCAGAGACGACCTGAGCAGGAAGACCATCTCTGATGACCCGACAAGCTTGGAGGAAATGAGCACCTGGTTCCACGTCCAGCGAGCGTCGGTCGATCTGCATGTCCAGCTTCCTGGCAGCTGAGGAGCAGAACTCCTCCAGGATGCAGCGGACGGCCTCGGTGATGTTGTAAGGGACGGTCCTGGCGAACTTCATCTTGCTGTTGACCACGACGCTGCCCTTCCTGAAGTTGAGGATCTCCAGGTTCCTGAAGCCGGTCAGGTTGGCCTGCAGGTACGGCAGGAGCTGCAGCAGGAGCAGAGGAGCAGCTGTTAGAGGAAACCTCCGCATAACAGGCTCAGAATCAGAGCTGTCAGACGTAATAAAACTACAGATACCTGGAAAAAAAAACTTAAATTAATAAAGAAACTATTTAAAACACAGAAAATAATAAAATATCGCTGCTGTTCTCAACATGTTTATTAGGAGGGGAACAGAAAAGATCCAAAGTTTGTTTGTTTTTGTTCTAAATTCAAATTTCATACAGGCTAATATAGCCTGAGCTGAACAAACGTCCCGGTTAAAATCCTTTTAGAGCTCTGGGATTCACAGCATTAAACTGCAAATAATATTAAAATTGAAATGGAGCTGAAACATAATCAACATGTAAATTTAAAACGCAATAAAGATGGAACGGACTGGGGAGGTCTTATGTCCCAGAATTGGATTTCCCAGCCCCCCGTCTTCATCTGTGGGGTTCAATAACTGCCTCATTGTCTTCCTGTAACATCAGAAGTTTCATCTTTGACGACAAAAGTTTAGAAGTTATAAATAAAGATGAGAAAGTTGCAACTTTGCAACAATACAAGTAAATCAAAACTTCTAAAAATAGAAATCTACAGCCCCTGATGAAGCCTGAAAGAAACTGCCTCTTTAAATTCTCTGCAGATGCGTTTCAATTAAAGATCTGCACAAAACATGTCTGTATTACGCTAAATTCGAAAATGCTAAGTTTCCCAATTGCTTTATTTCTATTAAATAACAAATACAATCAAAATTGTACGTGTTTATTGACGGGATAACTCTGAAAAGAGCATGGCAGCGTTGATGTAAACACATGAGGTGTATCTGTATTTCAGCTACGGCTCTAGTGGGCTAACATGACTCCGCATATCCATCTGGAAACCTTCTGTTGAAGTAAGTTTGGGAAGGGGCGAAAATACTGGTTAGCTGATTGGCCTATGTTGGTGATAGACGGGCCAAATAAACCAATCAGATCAACGAAGCATATGACGTACTAACAGAGCGACGACGAAGAGGAGCCAATTGATAGATCAAACTCTTGCTGAAACCAGTCGGGAGAAGAGCAAAAACATCTTTTCCTCTGAGAAAAGCCTCCAGAGCAGTGTTTTGCTCTTCTTTCAGTGAAGAAATACTCTGTAATTCCGATAAAACTTGCTCGATAGCCACGCTAACGCTAGTTTCATCGGCTGAAGCCGTCATGTTCTTTAGACTGAACTGTCGCGCTTCTCGTTGCGTCACACCTCAACCCGCCTCAAAGCCAACGCTGATTGGACGTTCGTTTGGTGAACGGCTCCAAATTTTCTTTAACGGAGAGTCTCCAGACTGATCTGCGAGTGAAACCTTGAAAGCTCGCGAGATCAGGATGGTCTCACGAGGCTAACTAGGGGGCACAATTGTCCTCCAACTACTTCCAGTCTTCTTCTCGTTTTTTTAAGAGGCACTAAGGTCTTAAAACAAACTCATCAAAACGTAAAAACGTTTTTTTGGAAAACATGAGGTCTTAAAGTTCACGAGTTGAGACTTGCGAACTTTTTAGAACTAAAATTTGCACAGTGTGATGGTGAATGGAAACGCGCCTCATGATCCGATCACAGAACAAAACAGGCTTAAAGTCAGATGCAAACCAAAGAGCCATCCGTCATTCTCTCCTGGTTGTTAAAATCTTTTGTTGTTTATGGCTAAAATTTTAGGCCTTTTGATGATTTGCTGATCTTACTTCTTTGAAACTAATTTCAGGACGAATTCCAGAAGCCTGGAAGCTAAAACATCAACCCCCCTTAGGAAAGACTAAAACAACTCGGGAGAACGACAGGTGGGTCTTAGATTTGCATCTGACTTGAAAAGAGGTTAGGAGGATGGACCTCCATGTTGCTTCAATTCAATTTAATTCAGTTTATTTCTATAGCGCCAATTCGCCACACAAGTCATCTCAAGGCACTTTACAGTTCAACCAGATCATCCAGTCAAATTGATTCAAAATCGTCAATCATCAGATCCACGATTTCACAAAAACCTTTGTGTTAAAAGCTTCTCACTTTTAACACAAAGGGGCTGGGGATTAGGCTTAAGACTAAGGGTTGAATCAGGGTTAGGTGAGGTATGAATCGGTAAAGCTTGATGGTAAAGCTTGATTTACGCTTCACGCGTCCGTAGGCCTGTCACGATAACAAATTTTGCTGAATGTCTCAAAAATTATTGTGATAAACGATAATATTGTTTGTTTACACTGATTTAATGGAAATGATGTAATAATCCATGCAATTTTCAACAGAACACTTAACACTGGAACTGGTTAACAAAATAAAACGAGAAATAAAAATCAAATGGACTCTCAGTCTCTGTTAACTAAAAATACACTTGAATAAAAACTAAACACCAGATAAAACCACAGTGGAAATAAAAACGTTGTATGTAGACGTGTCACGTTTGTAATACGTATGTTTTCCTGGGGAGTTTATGCCGTCTATCAAATGTCTGCAACATTTTTCGAAATGTCGGCTTTTCGAGCAATTAAATGAACTATGCTGTCTGTGAGCGCGCGCCACTTTGCATCGTCCTTTTTGTACGCTGCCTGTGGATTAATTGCTTCAGTGATGGTGGACTGTCGCGAACTTGAACACGCAGACGGACCACCGCTTGTACTTTTTGTCCGCAGCTGGAGAAACTTTGCTGGGTGGTTGTGCTTTAGGTGCATGGGTAGGTTGGTTGTATTGCTGCTCTTAGTTGCTACTGTTTTATGACAAATGCGACATACTGGCTCGCATAGGTCCAGCGGTTCGCCTCGGTCGTTTGGTTTGAATCCGAAATACTTCTACACTGCGGCTTTTGCGTTCGGCTTTGAAACCAGTTCCATGTCAAACTTTTCCCCCAACGTAAGATGTGTTTTTTTTACCTCGCTAACTCCTCACGGGGCTCTAAAGCTGCAGAAGTATAAAATGATGCTCGCTGACTACCTGATGCGATAATCCACTCTTCGTCCCTCTTCAAAAATGAGGAAGGGGAGGGGTCAGTGGATAGCACCGGAGTTTCATCCAGCGTCGTCAATAGAAAGAGGAAAAACACAGCCAGAGACGATATAGCCGATAAATGAAATGACGTGGATAGTTTTTATTTATCGTGCGATTAATTGAGTTATTGATTATTGCGACAGGCCTACGCGTCCGCAAGGTCCTCAAAATTAATGTCATTTTGGGCTTCCACGCCCCTCATTGTATGTAACTATGCGGAACCGTGCGGAAAATACGGTAAGCGAGCAACAGCTTTTGCTGGTGCAGTTTCACAAACGTCTAGAGACATACTGAAGGACGGTAACGGACGCCTCATTTTCTGCCCGGACTGTCCGTGCATCAAGAACAAGGAGCCATTAACAGTTAGGTTAGACTTTCAGAAATGCCACGCTTAAAAGTTTGTGAAACAGGAATATTTATTCTACTCACCACGTCTAAAAGGGTATGCTCCAAAGATCTGTACTCTGGAGAGGTCTTGTTGAAGAGGTCTTCTGAGAAGTCCATGTTGGTAAGACGAAGGCTGAAGAACACTATGAGCTCCTGTCCGTGGCTGGCTGTGGTCATGGTGGGTGTGGTCACATATCTCACAGGAGGCAAAACAGTAATACCAGCAGACAAGATATCACCGCCTGGCTTATTACGTTGGACGTTGATTTGGTCCAGTTCCTCAGAAACCTCCTTAACATCTGGAGAGGTGAGTGGGCCTCCAGTGTCTCCCCTCTCTGCCTCTTTCAAGATGGCGTCAACTGAAGGTTCGCTCAGCCCGGGTTCTGATCTGTCCTCTGCTAAATCAGTGAGTCCAGAGTCGACAGTCGGACCAGCTGGGGTGACCTCAACCAAATCGACGGCAGATGGCGGTGTAGGGAAAGCATCTGAAAATGGTCGAGCAGTCACAAACGTTTCCTGTTCCTGACTTTCCTTTGGAGCGTCGTCTGTGACTCTACTCTCCTTCGGTGGGACGTGCTCCTCCGCCGCCGTCACAGTTATTAAACCTAAAAAAAAACAGAAATCGAAAACTTTGCCAAATGTTTTTTCTACCATGTTCTACCTTTCTACCATATTTCTTTCACAACCAACACAAACTCACTTATTTGAGGCTTTTAATGACAAGAAATCTACAAGTTTATCATGAATCTTAATAGACAAAGAAAATCTGATGTTTTGTTACCTGAGACAGATGGTGCTTCAGTGTTTAGGTCACTCTCTATTGGCTCTGGACGTCTGGAAGCAACTGCGTCTTTCTTCTCGAAGTAAAAGGCTTCTGTGATTGGATGGATGAGCTCAGGTGTGCTCAGGTCCTCCCCCGGGGTCTGGACGAGTCCTGGTACGATGGGTAAATTACCTTCTAGGGATGGACTCTGATGGTCAAGATCAATGGGAGGACTATGTTTATCTTCTTCCACTACCTGAAGACCTTCCTCCTTATGGAAGACGTCGTCCAGACTGTCTAAGGTGTGAAGGATTTTTATGGACTCTGCAGAGGGTTCTGTGGTTTCCCTCCTAAGTTCTGACTCTGCTGTTTCAACAACCCCCTCCCCAGGAAGTATTTCTGAAATGATTGCACCTTCTTCTGGTTCCATCTCTGAACTTTTAGGCTGTTCTCTCTCTGTTGTGAGAAGGTCAGATTTTTCTTTTTCTGATACCATCTGTTGTTCTGGAGGTTTAGATTCGTCTTTAATCTTCTCTTCGGTTTGTGGAGGGGGTTCTAGTTCTGTAACGTCCATTGGCCTCTCCTCATGTATGAGAACTCCAACCTTTTCAGCCTCTGGTTTAATGACATCAGCTTCTTCTGCTTTTTTACCTTCAGGTAGCTTCTGCTCTGTAGGAGGCTTCACATCACTATCTACCAATTCATCAGATGTGGACACCTCGGGAACTGGTTCCACTTCAGGAACAGGTTCCACTTCAGGAACAGGTTCCACCTCAGGAACTGGTTTCACCTCAGGAACTAGTTCCACTTCAGGAGTTGGTTCAACCCCAGGAACTGGTTCCACTTCAGGAACAGGTTCCTCCTCAGGAACTTGTTGCACTCCAGGAACTGGTTCCTCCTGAGGAACTGGTTCCACCGCAGAAACTGGTTCAACCCCAGGAACTTGTTCCACCTCAGGAACTTGTTGCACTCCAGGAACTGGTTCCACTTCAGGAACTTGTTGCACTCCAGGAACTGGTTCCACTTCAGGAACTTGTTGTACTCCAAAAACTGGTTCCACCTCAGGATCTGGTTTCACTTCAGAAACTGGTTTCACCCCAGAAACTGGTTCCACCTCAGGAACTTGTTGAACCCCAGGAAGTGGTTCCACCTCAGGATCTGGTTCCACCCCAGGAACTTGTTCCACCTCAGGAACCGGTTTCTCCTCTTCAAAAACCTCATCATTAACTCCATGCAGGTTGATGCCTTCATCTGTAACTTTGGACACTGTCTCCTTAGAAGCTTTGGAAACCTCATCCTCGATGACATGAGGAACACTATCTTCTGTGACTTTGGGAACCATATCTTCTGTGACTTTGGGAACCTTATCTTCTATGGCTTCAGTGACTCTTTCCTCTGTGCCTTTCAGACCTACTTCTTCTGTCCGGTCAAGAACAATTTCTTTCAGATCCTTTGGAACCAATTCCTCCTCGCCGACTTCAAAACCTTCAAGTTCTTTTTCTTCCTCTGGGATTTCAGGAACTCCATCTTCTATGACTTCAGAAACCCCTTCTGTGATGTGAGTGATTTCTTGTCTGACTTCGGGAACCCTGTCTAGTGGGACTTCAGTAGCCAGCTCTTCTATAAGTTCAGGAACGTTTTCTACCACGTTTTTGGGAATCGTTCCTTCCTGAGTGACTTCAAAACCTGGTTCCATTGTAACCTCTGCAACTCTGTCCTCTATACCCTCAGAACCTGGCTCCTCTGTGACTATGGGAACCATTTCCTCAGTGATACCATGAACTCTTTCCTTGGTATCTCCAGGCTCTCTGTCGACCATAACTATGGTTACCCTTTCTTCTGTTAAATCGGGAAACCTATCTTCAGGGACATCAGGTAATATTTGATTCTCGGGTGGCGTTTTTGTCGTCACGTCTGAAACATCGGCTGCCATTTCTTTTGAGATGTCATGAAAAGGCCCTTCTACAACTTTTTCATCTGTGGAGCCAACGAGCTCCACCTCTTCCTCTTTTTCTGAGACGTCCATCAAATGTTCCTCAGGTTGAGGAACTAAAAGAGACACCTGAATCATTTCCTCTCTCTTGTCTTCCTTTTGTTCTGTAGTTTCAACTATTGCCTCGTCTGGGTGGAAAATGTTGTCACCTTCCTCTTTGACTTGATTTACGGAAACCTCTGGTGTGGTCTCCTCCTTGTTTGTCTCTGATAGGGATTCTTCTATTTGTACTGTTTCAACTGTTTCCACATTAAATATAACCTTTGCCTCATCCTTACTACTTGACTCTGGCTCTGTAGCTTTAGTCGGTTCTTTTTCTTGCGTAGAATCATCTACTCCTGCTTTGTCTGCTTCTAGGTCTTGCTCTTGCACCTCACCTGAAATCCCTGAAATGTCGACCGCTGTGTCCAGATCGGAAACTCGACCTGCCTCTTCAGTTGACTCTTGAAGGCTCTCCACTTCTAAGTCTGGCACTGAGATTTCAACCGTTGCTTCGCCATTTGGCTCCGACATTTCTAACACTACTTCACCTGGTTCGGAGGCTTCGACTGGCTCAAGACTTGGCCTAATGGCCTCAAGCCCATCATCAGGTCGAACGTCCACGGCTTTGCCTGGCTCTAGCGGGACAACTTCCGTTTGCAAACCCTCAATATCCTGGGATCCTTTGTCCAGAATGTGACCTTGTTTGGGTTTGGAAACAGCCGAATCTACCCTCTCCTCATCTGGAAGAGTATTAATGTCTTCATCCTCTTGAAGGATTGGTCCCGGCGCTGTCGGTGGCAGGTCTGTGATGGCGGCAGGCTTGATGCTTGGAGTTGTAATTTCAGACAGCTCCTTATCACTAACAGCACCACTGAATAATATCTGAGCTGTTGGGGTAAAATGAACAACTTTCAAATGAGGAGTTTCTCCCTCCTTATTAACAGGAGTCAGGTCTTCCTCTGATATCAGGTTAGGAGACGGCGTGATGAATGCAGCCTCCGTCTCCCCCTGATTAAGCAGAGGCGGGGTTGGGATGAAGACACGCACAAGTTCCCCGGTTTCATCCTGATGAATGGTTTCAATCTCATGGGTAATGATGAGCAATTCCTCCTCCTCTTGTTCGTGGCTTGATGGCTCTGGTTCAATCACGTAAATTGCTTCTGATTCATCAATAACGTCCTGTGAAGCCGGGGAACGATCACTGATCACCATCATCCCATCAGTCACTGTGACCATCTCGCCAGGTGAGACAGCGGTGGAATCCAGCAGGGTCACAAGGTCGTTTTCCTTCTCCTTGGGGGTGAGAGGAGCCACAGGCTGATGTTTATCGATCTCTGGCTCAGGGATGGAGACGTTAAAATCGTTATGCGACTCTGGTTCACTGGACTGTGGAAACATGGGGGCGCCGTATGACATACACATTTCAGATTTCTTTTCAACTACAGTTCCTGCTTACTAAACAATTTTTTAAAATTTAGATTGGTAATTTTTAGGGCTAGATGACCAGTTGGAGTTCTTACCTCATGCAGTACTTTAGCTGTAGGTGCTAACGTTGATTTTGGCAAGATGATTACTTCTCCTAGGAAAAAAAATACAACATATTTTTTATGAATGTCATGCAGGAGTACTGCGCAAAAACTGAAATATAAGCTTATTTCTTTGGAAATAGGTGCCTTCTATCTTAATTTGAGCAGCTAAGTTAGACAATTTGCCTATAGAAGATGGCTGATGATTGAAATAAGAACTGATTGATTGATTTACTTTATTAATACCACATTTTGCCAATGGAACAAGACAATTTACATTTAAAATAAGAAAAGCGCATATTATCAAATTATCTTATTTTAAGAGTAAAAACACTAATTCCATTGTCAAATCATCCCATTAACCTACGGAAATTAAGGGTAAATAATCCTATTTTAAGACATTTTAACTACTTTTTACATCTTTTTTGCAGTGCATAACATCTTTATGCTAACATCTTAGCATATTTTAATTCCACTTGAAGATTATCTCTTTTATCAAATAAGGACAAATACAGTTATAAAAATTGACCTATGACCAAGACATTTTGTTGGCATTTTAAACCTTGCCCAGGGACTACAGTTGAAAATTAGCTACTTAGCTAACACTTGCTCATTTACAGAAATGTTTATTAATGTGCACTGTCCCTGTTCAAATAAACACGTAAATAAAATAAATAAAATCTGTGCAGATTTAGATATGTTGAAAACTTTGAACGACCTCGATGAAAATATTTAAACCTGAATATAATCATATTTTCACCAAGGCAGGGAAAACAGAGACATAAAACACATAGATGAGAATCATTCAGGTTAAATGTTGAGCAGCAGGTATCAGTGTCATCATTACTCAGACAGACCTGGAGGCTGCAGCAGGTGTAGAAAGGTTACACTGGAAAAAATCAAAATCTAGATAAGTCATTTTTTCTTAAAATAAGTGCATTTCTTCTTAAATTGAGGAGATTAAAGAGATATTTTGCCAATGGAACAAGACAATTTAGATTTAAAATAAGAAAACACAATTGCGTTGTCTTATTCCAAGTGCATATTATCTAATTATCTTATTTTATGGGTAAAAATACAAATTCCATTGGCAAATTATCAAATTTACCTATTCAAATCAAAGGTAAATACACTTAATTTAAGATATTTTTATTTATTTCTTGATCATTTTTGCAGTGTAACATCACAAAGATCTGACATTTCTGTCCAAGAACTGAAATCAACTCTGGCCTGTTTTTTATTTTTCTACAGTGCGACTTTCTAGCTGGAAAGTTTCACTATTTTTATATTTGTAGGCTTTCTTTTCACTAAATAATTTTTTATGGTTTTGGAATAAAAAACAAAATCTGCTTTATTTTAAAGAAACATGAGAAGAACAAAGTAAATGACCAAAGACTTTACAGATAGTTATTCAGTATAATCTCAACAACAAGCAGCTAAACCCATAAATGCTGACATTTTAAAAAATTATTTCTGCTTATTCCGGGTGGTGGTGTCAGTGGCTCCTGCTTTTTAGAGTATTTTGGGTTTTTTCATTAAATTCAATCGTATTCTGTGAACCCGTGTTTTAAAACTACCTGAAATCATAGAGCCAACATGTAGATACCGGTATATTATTATGGTCTGTTCCTTTTAAACAATGAAGCAGCTACTAGCCGCAGCTAGCTGAGTTAAATCAGCAGTCTTTGGAGGATAAAAAGTGCCAAAATTAAATAAATAAATACAGCATTAAATAAATAATTAAATGTGGAATTAAATAAATAAACGTGTCATTCATTAATTAAAACCACGTCACTAATATAAAGTGCCACAATTAAATAAATAAATACAGCGATAAACAAATAATTAAATGTGGAATTAAATAAATAAACGTGTCATTCATTAATTAAAACCACGTCACTAATATAAAGTGCCACAATTAAATAAATAAATACAGCGATAAACAAATAATTAAATGTGGAATTAAATAAATAAATGTGTCATTCATTAATTAAAACCACGTCACTAATATAAAGTGCCACAATTAAATAAATAAATACAGCGATAAAC
>NW_015151556.1:79793-82415 GCF_000732505.1 Cyprinodon variegatus | reverse complement strand
ATAAGTGCATTTTTTCTTGAATTGAGGAAAGCGTGAAACTTTGCCAATGGAACAAGACAAGAAAAAACTAATGCATTGTCTCATTTCAAGTGCATATTATCTAATTATCTGTTAAAATGAGGAAGTTATGACCCCTACCCTGGAAAAACGCTCCGCAAATAACTAACAAATAACTAATTTTCTTAAATTAAGTGTATTCACCCTTAATTTGAGTATGAGATAGTTTGCCAATGGAATGAGTATTTTTACTCTTAAAATAAGATAGTTAGATAATATGCACTTGAAATAAGACAATGCAAATGTGTTTTCTTATTTTAAGTATAAATTGTCTTGTTCTATTGGCAAAATGTGTCTTTTACCTCATCAATCCAAGCACAAATGCACTTATTTGAAGAAAAAATGACTTTTCTAGATGTCCACTTTTTCCAGTGTAATAAAGCCGTTGCGTCTCGGGGGGCTTCCTCGCGGTTCTTTTCCTGGGAGCAAGTTATTTACTACTCTTAACTCAAACTGGGTAAAACCATATAAAAAGGACTATAAAACAGGAGTAAAAAGTAACAGAGTTTATTCCAGATCAGGTCGTTACAGGACAGAGAAAATGCTTGGAGCTTCCACAGCTGTGGGCTCAAAAATCACATCCGCGAGCATCCGGCAAAGATTGAGCCCCGAACAACGTCATCTCCTGCTTCTTATAGCTCATGAGTCTATGTGTTGCATCATGTTGATGCTTAACTGTCCGTATCAGAAACTGACACGCCATCCATGTCTTGAACTTCCTGCAGCATGTTTCTACACTGGAAAAAACTGAAATCTAGATGAGTCATTTTTTCTTAAAATAAGCGCTTTTGTTCTTGGATTAAGGAGGTAAAACAGACATTTTGCCAATGGAACGAGACACTTTACACTTAAAATAAGAAAACACAATTGAATTGTCTTATTTCAAGTGCATGTTATCTAATTGTCTTATTTTAAGAGTAAAAATACTAATTCCATTGGCAAACTATGTCATTTACCGACTCACATGAAGGGTAAATGCACTTAATTTTAGACATTATTACTGATTTCTTGATAGTTTTTCCAGTGTATGCTTCAGAGTTACTGATAGCTCTCCTTTATCAGACCGGCTCCAAGATGTTCCCATATCCTGTGTATTCTTAAAGACACGAAGGCTGTCCTGATTAGATGACCTCCGTACACACAGTGACATCCACAGTGTGAGGGAAGGCCTTCTACTCTGTCTAATCTGGCTTACAGAGTAACAACAGACATAATGTATAAATAATAAACCTAACATATCTTATTTTAAGAGTAAAATTAAGTGTTTTTATTCCTTATTTTTCTACTCAATTAGGAATAAAAACACTTAATTTAAGAAATGTTGACTTATTTCTAGGTGGTTTTTGCAGTGTAGAGCTGTTGCTGCTAAGCTAATGCTACGTTCATGGTAACCATGCTTCTCTGTCCTCTAACTGTCCTCTAACCTTCACTCGCTGTGTTACCTGCATTGCTGGAAGCAATAAAACAATAGGCTAACTGTATGTAAATTGCAAACAGCTTTATCACCCCCGCTGCCCCTGGGGGCCTCGCATCATTTCCTGGTTCAGCTCCAGCCTGTATATATGAACCACTTGTACAGAAAACCAGCAGCGTGCAAACACAGAGGAATGATCTGATGAAGCCCTGAGGGGCATTTTCTGCTCCACTGTGTGGGATGAACTCCACTGTCTTCACAGGGAGGACATTAATGGAATGACAGACTGCATCACAGACTAAAACAGCTCTATGTGAGGAAAACGCTGTGTCCTTCCTGACAGTACGGCGTTTCTCCATCAACAAGCAACAGATCAATAACTATATTAGCAATATACATAAAAAAATCACTATGCAACACGTTGCTATTACAACCATTAATCTGGGAGGCAAGTTATTAATTAATAAATTCATGTAAAGTTAATTGTTCTTAGCGATCCAGAGTTTTTCTCTTGGGATAAATATTTCTTTACATTATGCAGAATTTAAAAAGTACATCATTATATTTTAACTTTCTATTGAGCCAACTGTATTAAATACTTATTGATAAAGAAAACGGGTATTAACAGTGGCGGTTCTAGACAAAACTGTACCAGGGGGCCAGGAGGGCCCCCGCCTGTTTCCATGGGGGCCCAGAAAATGTTACATATTTTACATATTTTTGGCTTAATTTAAGTTAAAATTAAAGTTTTCTATAAAATCTGAATTAGAACTCAATAAAAACTGATACATTCAGCTGTAAACATTCTTTTTTGTTTGTTTTGAAAAAACAACATCCTACCTCAATTCCACTGCAGCTATCACCTTATTGTTTTTAGATAATTAAACAGAATTTGTAAAGAAAAAAAAATGAAATAGATCCAAAGGACCAATCAGTAACCATGTCGGTTGCAGCGCATCATCATTAGAATTTCTTTGAGTATTTTGTCTTCAGTAAAGGGACCAGGACATGATCTACAGGGACACTGGCCCCCTTTGGCCCCTGTCTAGAACCGCCCATGGGTATTAAAGTAGACATATTTATATTAAAGATTAACAACAGGAAGCTATGAATTTACTGAATAAATGAGATCTTTAAAAGATGTGAAAGAT
>NW_015151556.1:75833-78623 GCF_000732505.1 Cyprinodon variegatus | reverse complement strand
TTTCTTAGTCACGTGACGTGACGCTGGTGGCGCTCATACTGAAGGAAAACCATTATGGCGGAGCCGGTCATGCAAGCTAACGCTAACTCAACTACAGAAAAATGAAAGTAATAAACTCACCGTTGAGTTATATTATTTATATATATATATATATATATATATATAATATAATGTGAACCCTCCTTCCTTCACCTCTGTTATAGGGATTTATTGTCTGTGTATAAATGAAATTTTGCTACAGCAACCTTTAAGGAACTCCCTAAACTCCATAAACTGTGCACCAACCTGCAGGGACCTTCGATCCGTACCTGGTTGGAAGTTCAGTGAGTCCAGGTCGACCGGCAGAGACGCTTTCTCCTGCAAAGCCTTGGTCACCATTTCTCTGAGACCAGCGTCTGCTGAGCTCCCCGGTTCTCTAGTTGCTGTGTCCGACTTCTCTGAGGTCGCTTGATGGACGTTGTTCTCGAAGGCGATGGCGTAGTGGACGGAGATTCCTTCAGCCCTGAAATAACAAACAGGTTTCCTCAGACTGAGAGTGGAAGGTTCAGGTCCCGTCGGGATTCTGAGGGATCATATCACCTAAATGTTTTTTTTTTCATTGATCAAATATAAACCAAACTGTGTTACTGCAAAAAACTCTGAATCATGTAAACATTGAACACTCTCCTCACTATTTGAGCAGCTGTTTCCACCTTATTAATATTCTACGGCGTCGGTGTCGCTGAGGATGATGGATCTGATTAGAAAGGTGACTTCGTCTGACTTAGTGGGAGCTGCTGTTTGCTCTTCAGGCTGCAGAGATGGATCTGCACTAAAAACCTAATTCTGCATTCAGGCTCAGTGTCGTCTGCTGCTGCCGTGTCCATGGATGTATTATCAGCAGACACCTAATCTAAGCATCTGGATGTTAACATCGGAGGAAACTTTAGCTGTTCTCAATTAGAGAAAAAAAGAGGCTGTAGAGAGACATAAATACTTAAATATTCTAGTTATTCTCCATCTTTATTATTTTCAGTAATTGTTGAGGTTTTCTGAAGGTCTGTTAGTTTCTATTTGGATGTTTGCTGGAGTAATATTTTTGTTTTCACCCAGATCTAAAGACGAGGGTTTCAGAGGTGGCGAGACGTCGAATTTAAAATAATCCACCTAAACCTCCATCTTTCTGCTCTTTTATATCCTATTGAAAAGAAATCAACACCACTGCATCCCTACCCACAGAAAAGGTCGGGCTACAGCGCTCTCTCAAAGAAACCAAAGCAAATGCTAGTAAGACAAACAAGCTGTAGTTTTAGCTGCTAGCTAATTTAACTCTAATACCCCTTTCCAAAATGGCCGAAAAACCCGTTTAAACCCGGGAACAATGGGTTCATAGTGGCAGAGGGAACAAACGACTCAGCATTCAACCCGTTAAAATCCCCTCGGCTCTGATCGGCATGGTACGGAAACACCAGGTTGACCGTCTAAATTACGTGATACCATTGAATGCAACGTACGGACGTCTTCACGCCGCGTCAGTGGCTTCTGATCTAGCAAGCAGAATCAACTCTGTTTCCATTGGACAAACATGGAGCAGCTCTGCTGAGAGAGCTGACCACCGACTACGCCCTGGCTTCCTTCCTTGTTCCTCTCCATTGTTTACTTTCCTGATTTCATCGACACTAACTCAGCGTGATGATGTCAGCAGACATAACCCATTTGTTTTGGCATTGCGCTTTTGTCTAAAATCTCTGGTCTGACATTTGTAAGTTTATTGCAGAAAAAATTGAGGAAAAATTTGAAGTTATTTTGGAAGGATGTCCTTTTTGGACTTTATGACCAACTAGACCAAATGGAACTTTCTTTATTAATCTGATTATTCTCTGGGCAAAATTCCACATTCATAAATGTAAGTTTACACATTCCGAAATATGTTTTATTGCTTTTAACAATGAGGTCAAGCAATATGTCAACACAATGTCAAATGTGTTTAAACAATTTAATATCTTTTTATAAATTTCTACGTTCCCTGGCAAAATGTGAAGATGTACATTTTCATTTTTGTTTTATGTTAAAACGCCAGCGATGTTGGATACTGCACAGTTTATTATTTTCACAATGGAGACGAATGTTCATGTATTTATGTAAACTGACATGCAGCTTTGAGTTGCCAGCAAGGGGTTTGACCAGCTTATTATGGCAGTGGGGAGGGAGCCAAATGCCGATTGTTAGCGGGTCGACCCACGTTTGAAAAACACGCATTAACCCGTTAAAAATGTTACTGTTACAAATGATCCAGAACGCGGTGGCTTGTCTGGTCTTGAATTAGCCTTAAAAGCCTCACATCACCCCTCTGTTCAATGAACTGCACTGGTTACCCCTGGCTAGCCGCATCGCATTCAAGTCCGCGAAGCTAGCTTACAATATGCAAAGAGTACGGCTCCCGCCTATGGAGGATAAAAAGTGCCAAAATTAAATTCATTAAATAAATAAGGAATTAAATATATAAATGTGTCATTAATTTAATAAAATACGTCTTCATTTTATGTCGCAGTGCATAGAAACCATTAACAGAATCTGTCAAACTCACCCATCAAAGTTAGGGGGCGGTTTTCTATCACCTGATTGGTCACCCTGCACATTAAGGCGAAGCAAATCCATTACAGAGACTCGATTCGCGTTAACCCCGCCCCCTAACTTTGATGGGTGAGTTTGACAGATTCTTTTAATGGTTTCGATGCACTGCGACACAGGACCATGAAATAATTAAATACACACTGAAATAATTATATATATTGAAGACGTATTTTATTA
>NW_015151556.1:74145-75823 GCF_000732505.1 Cyprinodon variegatus | reverse complement strand
ATGTTTTTTTTTCTTCGGTCAAAGTTGACCCTGATCTACTGATTGAAGCCCAAACGAGCTGATTGCATCTAGATTCTAACACAAATATATCTTTTTTTCACATTAAAGGGACTTTAGAGTGTGCACAGAATGAATGTTTGCATTCAGCTTTTCTAGAGTTTTCTCCAACATCTATAAAGATCTGAACAGTCGATGGTGATTTACCAAATTACATCAATTCCTTTAGACTGAAATAAGCTGAGGGTTCCAGTTGGGCCTTGCTTCACAGCTGCTCCCCTCTGAGGTTAAGGTCAACCTCTCTGCGATTCTCCAGAAGATAAACACCTCAAGGATTATTGGCTAAATGAGTAAACTCTAAGAAGGACGCAGAATGTTCCTCTGACACCATTTTCTGCTGCGATTAGTCTTGCAGAGAAAAGCAGAGGAACTTGTGAATCCTTCTGACGTTAGAGGACGAGCTCCTGCTGAGTCCTCCACTCTGTCCTATTGGCCCTGAGAGCCGCAGACACCGCGGGGGGTCCGGGACGGGATGGGGAGGGTAATTAGATGACGGAGCCTAAAACAACACAGCGTCATGTCTTTTGCTGAACTGTAACAAGAAGAGAGGATGTCGTCTTTGGATAAAGGCAGGCGGGATGTTTTTGAAGAGACAACAGGGAACAGGAGCAAACACAAAAGAAGCGCCCCCTACGGGGGACATGGCACGTACCTGTCAGTGTCCGGGGTCTCGCTTGCATTATGAGTAGGAGAAGCAGAGCGTTAGAGTTGGGAGAGTCCCTTTGATATGAGACAGGGTTAGAAATGATGTCAGAAGCTGATGTTAAAGCAGATTACTCCTCCAGTCCCTTCTGGGATCGTCTGTTTCCTTATTGCATGCTAGCTGTCTGTGCTGCTGCAGATAAGGACTGACCCTCAACCATCCATTCATTTCACACATCCAGATCACAGCCCTGCTTCTGCTGCGTAATAACAGTCCTCTGCAGTCATACGATGCATCACAAGCCTACTCTGCTTGATTGAAAAATATCGTTTTATTTTCTCTGGGGGAAAAAAATCAATATTCAGAAAGGAGGTCTTTCATTTAGCACAATAAAGCATGCTAGAAGAAATCAGCTGCATGTTTTTCACTGAGCATTTTAGAACTTTCTCATAGAAAATGTTCTTTTGTAACATCTTTGTTAGAACATATATCTATAAATATGTCTATTTGGAAATGGCTTATTAGAACATACAGGGGTTGGACAAGGTGTAGGGCCTCCTTTTGCGGCCAATACAGCGTCAATTCATCTTGGGAATGACATATTCAAGTCCTGCACGGGTCAGAGGGATTTTAAGCCATTCTTCTTGCAGGATAGTGGCCAGGTCAAGACGTGATGCTGGTGGAGGAAAATGTTTCCTGACTCGCTCCTCCAAAACCCCCCAAAGTGGCTCAATAATATTTAGATCTGGTGACTGTGCATCAAACCAATCGTTCACCAGTCTTGCTGTGTGTATTGATGCATTGTCATCCTGATATACAGCACCTCCTTCAGGATACAATGTAAACCATTGGATGCACATGGTCCTCCAGAATGGTTCGGCAGTCCTTGGCAGAGACGCGCCCATCTAGCACAAGTATGGGGTCATCACTGATCCACCCCCATGCTTCACTCTGGGCATGCAACAGTCTGGGTGGTAC
>NW_015151556.1:68468-69513 GCF_000732505.1 Cyprinodon variegatus | reverse complement strand
GAGTGTGAGAAGATGAAATTCTTTTCTCAAATTGAAATGATGTGCTCTTGCATTATGGCAGGATAATTCTCCCATATGCGCCACTAAGATACTCTAATTAGAGAGCAGTAGTGAAACTTCTATATTGTATTTTCTTGGCCTAGTTTACCTGACAGGATGTTTACATACATTTAAAAGTATATTGAGGCTCCCAACTTTAATGTAGATTCAGTGAATCACTTCTGATTATCCTAAGCAGCATAACACTGATTTATTTCAGTTAAACAGTTTTCAGAGCAGTAATCTTATAAATCTTATAAATAATCTTTTATTGGGTAAACCTGCTGCTGAAAATGTCTGCCAACAGGTGAGAGTTTGGCCTGCAGAAGATGTTCTCCTGGGAAACAATCAGGCCTATATTTTTGCGTAGCCATGTTCTTAAAAATGATGATGTTGTTCTCAGGTTTCTGTAATGAGGTTGGATTCGTCCTCGGAGACGGGAGCAGGGCAGGATTTTTAGCTTTCTGGGGTTTAATTGTGTATTTTCCTCCTTCAGCCTGATTCTGTCTAACGTTTAACAAAGCAAAGCATCTCCTCTCTATATCTGGATGAACTCTTGCAGCAGCAGACCAACAGAGTTACATTTTATTAACCAACGACCATCGCTGACTGATGTCATAGTGACATATTTTCTGTTTCTCCTTTTTCTGCCACACAATGACGACGTTCGCAGAGTCTTTCCTATGAATACCTTCTATAGAGCTGGCAGTGCGCAGAGCAGGCCGTGTTTTAACACCTCCAAAGCTATTTTTTTCCAGCCCAGCGTGTTCAAAGGAAGCCAGATTTAATGGAAGTCTGTTGGAGCGTTTCTGTCTGCCTTCTTATATACTGTTAAAGACTCAAACATCCTCTTTGGACGAGTGGTAAGTTCCTGTGTGTCGAAACTAGAGAAAAGTTTGTCTTTTGCACTTATTGGAGTAAATACAACAAGGTGGGAGTCATTTAGAGGCATACCCAGGGGCGGATGTAGGGAATTTGAGGCCCTCTGAATGGAGAAAAACAAATA
>NW_015151556.1:58990-65071 GCF_000732505.1 Cyprinodon variegatus | reverse complement strand
ATGATGGTGGTTGTCTTATTGGTGCAACTCTGATTCCTTCCTGAGGAAGAAAAACCTTTAGAATAAAAAATAAAAGTTGATTACAATGGCTGACAGTGAATTGGTGGAAACCTCTAACTGAAAAAAGAGGAAAGGAAACTAATTAATTAACTAATGTTCTTTCTGGCTTATGAAACATAACAACGATATTCTATCTTCCTTAAAAAGGAGTGAATGAGTTTTTTGGGTCAAATTATGATTCAAGAATCCAACTTTATTGTTATTACATTGTCACAAGTACAGAGCAACGTAGTTAACTCTCTGCATTTATCCCATCCCTCAGAGCCTCTGGGATCCAGGTGCAGTACCTTAACTACTCCAGTCATGAGAGAATTTTTTGGTATCTGGCCGAATTTTCAGTCCAAGGCGGGGCCCCGAGCAGATCTGGTTCCTTACCGCCTTGTTTTGTTTGTATGACCGCCATTGTGGAAAACGACTGGTGAAAGCGAGAACGCTGGGACCCTTTTTTCACCTGGATCCCCGCTCTTTTTGGCCCTCATGTCCCTCCGTTGTCACACAAAGTTGCCACTTCCTCTCCACCTCGGCCGTATCTAGACCCACAGCTAGTTCCTGATTGTCCCTCTGGCGTTGTGGCGTGGAATAACATAGCGCAGACCACGCTTCAATATTGGGCATAAATCAAAATGGAGCCTTGGCGGAAGTCATTCCCTTCCTATATCCACCTGCGACACAGCCAATCAGCTTTGAACCACACCTCCACGAAAGCCAATCAGCATCCAGCTCATCTTAAAAGGCATCTGATTCCGCTCGTTGTACTTCATTCAGATGACACTGTTTCCACCCCCCTCCATCCCCTCCTCCACCATCGTAGCTAAAGCTTCATCAGAGCGTCATTCCTCCTGGACTCTTACTGTGTTCCCTGTATCATCTTAACCGGTCCGAAAGAAGACCGCCATGCTGAGCCTGGTTCTGCCAAACGTTTCTTTCAAACTGGGAGTTTTTCCTCTTCACTGTCGCTCCATGCTTGCTCATCATGGACAGGTTCTTGTCAACCTGTTTTATCCAACTGGACTTCCATCTTCCAGGTCCCTGAATGAAGTTCTAGTATCAGCTCACGCAGTTCACCAGCAGTCTACAGACTGACCAACTCCATCTATCTCCACTTCACCACCAGTTTCAGGCCTGGGGGGGAAACAGCCCTCTTCTTTACTCCTGTTCATGCATATGTATTAAAATTAAGCGCTATGTTTCCTGCCGAGGTCTGAGCGCCAAAGACAAAGTAATTGTATNATAACGTTCATCAGGCAGTAATACAGTACGTTCAGTTCACGTTCACCCAAAATATGAACCTTAAAGCTGGATGAATGAGTTTTTGCCCTTTCGGGCCAAATTATTATGTTTTATTTATTTTATTTTTTTTTTAGAATTCAACTTTATTGTCATTACACAAGTACAGAGCAACGTAGTTAACTCTCTGCATTTATCCCATCCATCAGAGCCTCTGGGATCCAGGTGCAGTACCTTAACTACTAGGCCACCACTTCCCTCAGCTCTCCAGTCATGAGAGAATTTTTTGGTATCTGGCCGAATTTTCAGGGGCCCCGAGTAGATCTGGTTCCTTACCGCCTTGTTTTGTTTGTATGACCGCCATTGTTGAAAACGACTGGTGAAAGCGAGAACGCTGGGACCCTTTTTCCACCTGAATCCCCGCTCTTTTTGGCCCTCATGTCCCTCCGTTGTCACACAAAGTTGCCACTTCCCCTCCACCTCGGCCGTATCTAGACCCACACCTAGTTCCTGATTGGCCCTCTGGCGTTGTGGCGTGGAATAACAGCACAGACCACGCTTCAATATTGGGCATAAATCAAAAATGGAGCCTTGGCGGAAGTCATTCCCTTCCTATATCCGCCTGCTACACATCCAATCAGCTTTGAACCATACCTCCACGAAAGCCAATCAGCATCCAGCTCATCTTAAAAGGCCTCTGATTCCGCTTGTTGTACTTCATTCAGACGACACTGTTTCAACCCCCCTCCACCCCCCTCCATCCCCTCCTCCACCATCGTAGCTAAAGCTTCATCAGAGCGTCATTCCTCCTGGACTCTTACTGCGTTCCCTGTCTCATCTTAACCGGTCCGAAAGAAGACCGCCATGCTGAGCCTGGTTCTGCCAGACATTTCTTCCTAAAGGGGAGTTTTTCCTCTCCACTCTCGCTTCATGCTTGCTCATCATGAACAGGTTCTCTCAACCTGTGTTATCCAACTGGACTTCCTTCTTCCAGGTCCCTGAATGAAGTTCTAGTATCAGCTCACGCAGTTCACCAGCAGTCTACAGACTGACCAACTCCATCTATCTCCACTCCACCACCAGTTTCAGGCCTGGGGGGGAAACAGCCTTCTTCTTTACTCCTGTTCTTGCATATCTATCAAATTAAGCGCTATGTTTCCTGCCGAGGTCTGAGCGCCAAAGACAAAGTAATTGTATCAATAAATTTCTCCTAATTGTCTTTTCTCTTCGTGCGAGTTTTCCAGATTGAAATATCTGCGACAAGCTAACTGCGACACATTGCTGCTGGAGGATAACCAGCCTTTACTCTGAGAGCAGGAACCCTATCTAAAAGTCTTTCCCAGCACTAAAAAGAAATAAATACATCAATAAATAAATAAATGCTGGATTCCACTAAAACCAGAGCTAGATCGCCGTTAGCGTCCAGTTCATCAAAACCAAGTGGCAAAGAATCTGACAGTATGTCAGAGCGGCATACTCTGTAAGTAACAGTTCTACAGTCAAAATAAGACGTTTTTATTCAGTAACCTAATAGGTTCTTGTTTTATTATATCTTATAAATAAGTTTAATAATGTGTAAGAAAACATTTTTATGTTTTGAGTCAGTATTGATTATAACAGGGAGAATAAACTGTTAAAATATAATATCTTAACTAAATTTTGCTTCTATTCTTTAAATATTGTAAAAAAGGAAATAAAAATAATATAGATACTGTTTCATGTTACAGAAATATCCTCTTGATACAAGAGAAAACTCAGGTTTTTAAGAAAATGGCCGCTTATGGATGAATCCAGGGTCAATCAACTTTAGACTAATTAGTTAATCAATAAATTTCTTCTCTACTTCAGAAGCATTTTTATTTTGATGTCTGCAGATATGAAGTCATCTTGATTTATGCTCTGGATAATCGACATCTTGTGATTTCCAAAATAGAATAAAGAATAAATCTCCATAACTGAGGCATGAATTATCTCTCAATAAACCCTCGAACTTCTGCTGACAGGAAAATGTTCTCAGAGAGACGCATTTATTATCTCACAGTCACTTTGTCTGGCATTTAACACCTCGGCTTGCTGAAGTTTCTTATCTCTTTTGCTCAATGTGTGTTTCTAGTTGCTTCACTGGATTCTGGGAAACGTTTTTTTCATTTTCTCTGCACTACCATTGTAAGCACAGCTAAAGACTATAAAGCTAGATTTAATTTGACATGGCTCCATTCCAGGTTCTTTCTCTCAGCAAAGGTTACATTTCTTACCCACGCTTTCTTAGTACTAAGGAGAGAAAACAAGCTGATATTTAATTTTTCCAGCATTTTATTGTCATTCCACAGAGCAACAATGAACTCTCTGCATTTAACCCACCCCCTTGAGGAGCAGTTGACTGCCATTGTGCGTTGCACAGGGAGCAGTGTGCTCAGGGAGCCAGAGTGGCAGGCCATGGGAGTGGGGCTCGAACTCAGAACCTCAGGATTCCAAGCGAAATGCCCTAACCACTAGGCCAACTCTCAAAAGCAGGCATTAGCATGAAGGGTCTTGCCTAAGGACCAACACTGGCAGCTCATTCCCCCCAACTGGGATACAAACCCAGGCCTCCTGTTTGCAGGAAGGGCTGACTTACCACTAGCCAGCCGCTGAGCTAGCCAGCCGCTGAGGTAGCCAGATGCTGAGGTAGCCAGATGCTGGGCTAGCCAGCCACTTAGCTAGCCAGCCGCTGAGCTATCCAGCCGCTTAGCTAGCCAGCCGCTGAGCTAGCCAGCCGCTGAGCTAGCCAGCCGCTGAGCTAGCCAACCAATGGGATCTAATGACTACCTGCTCTGTTGAAGTCAACTTCAAATGACCTCATTGTTTGACTGGTCTGGACTCTGCCATCCCTGGTTCAGTCGTTCTTGAAATCGCCTTTACATACAGATAAGATGGAAATCACTCTGTCCAGTTGACATATTCATCCAATAGGTAAACGCACCTTTAGTCCTTGAGGAGTATGAACCAAAATCAGTGGTGGCTGATAGAGGGCAAAGCCACACTCACCCAATGAAGACATAAAAAAACAAATAATAGTGTAAATTTCGTTCAGTGTCGGATTGGTGACGTTTTTCCGCCTATAGTCTCTGGTTTGAAGTTCCTCTTCAATGCAAAGATGGGAGCATCCTGGGGAGCGTCTCTCCTTCACTCAGAGCTGAAAGCAGCTTTATTTGCACACCACCTCCCACTACCGCGCTGACGACAGTCACCTTATAGAAAGTGCGGCTGATTGGCAGGTTTGTAGAAATATTTAGCTCCAAGGCTTGGCTAACTGCATGCAGCAAGGCTAATGCTTTATCCAGCATGGATCAAGACGGCTAGGACTGATTTAAAGCACTCTTAAGAACATTTCAGAATGTTTTTTTGTTTGTTGTAGGCATTCATGTAAATATACTGATGTGATATTTTAGTTTTGGTCTTTGTTTTACCTCTGATTTAAAGTTATAGCCCCTCCTGACCAAAATAAAAACAAAAGTTGCACCACTTTAAAATACTGCAAACTGACCTTTTTTATCTAAAGTAATTTTCGGTCCTTTATCATCTGAAACGTGTAACTTTTAGATGTAAATTGACTTTTTTCTCTTTTGTGGTCCAAATGCTGCTAATTAGTCTGTCAGAACAAGGAGTTCTCGCCTCTTGATTTAATTGGAGCAACATTTAAAGTTAACTTTACTCATTTTTTTCTTTCTATTTGTTTATCATTCCTAAAGTGAAAACAATTTTAATCATTTCAGAGCAACAGACAGCATTTTCACCCGAGATGCACCTTTATAAAACGTGTCATCTGAATGAACTCCTTCACTCCATCATTAGTGTGGGAGAGCAGAAAGCAGCCATTATCTGCACGAAGCGCTGCTGCACAGCCGCCAAACACAAACACACCGATGAACTCTGCAGCGGGAGCAGGAGCTGCTGAGAGAGCGGTAAATAAGTGCAGCGGGTCAAACGTCTGTCGATGTTAGAAAGCCGTTTGTGAGGCAGAGGACAAACCAGAACATTTCTTCCAGGTTTCTGCACAGCCTGATTCTGGAGCTGCTTCCAGATACACTCCGATGGTTTCAAATGAATTCAGAGCAGCGCAGAAAATCCTTTCATGTCTAAAAGGTCAAAGAAATTGGATTATTTTCTCCGGAGGAATAGCTCTGATCTTGTGTGATAATGCAGAGTTGGGTCGGTGAGATTCAGTCAAGATAAGTCGTCTTTTTTCTTTCTTTTAGTAGTGAAATCTGTCTTTGTAGTTTCAGTGTAATTCATTCAGGAAATTAAAGAAAAATCAATATATAAATCACACAACCCCCCCTGCAGCATCTAGAGGTCATGACTCCAGTTTTGAAGACCTATGAGCTAGAATGTTTTGCTTATCTCGTACAAACGATGATCGCTGTCACTGTGCTGATTGGATGGTATGATGGTTTCTGTGCTTAAGGGACAGGGGACATTTTTTTGAGGACCAGAATGTTAACATTTTGGACAAAGAAAACAGGTGGTTTGAGAGGGGTGTGAAGGAAGACATTGATATTCAAAATCAAATTTAAATGTCAAATCATTCTGGCTTAAACATGTATATAAATGTACTCTTAAATAGACCATATTGTCCCAAAATTTTGAAAATTTCTAATTAAAAAAAAAATCCTGTCTTAAAATCAGTTTTTTTTTTTGTTATCTTCTGCAGGCCAGTTAGTTCTACATCAGCCTGAACACCTAAATTCGGCCAATCATATATCAACGGTCATCTGTCAATCTAATGTCTTCGGTCATAGCATCTTGATTCAT
>NW_015151556.1:57378-58272 GCF_000732505.1 Cyprinodon variegatus | reverse complement strand
TTCCCATTGGGAACCTGCTAGCACTAAGATGCTAACTGGTTAGCAAGATGCTTCCCGCAAACCAGCCACAATCAAACTTGCTTGGGAACCTGTCGCCACAACAATTACGCCCCCTTGATAATCTACCAATCACATTCACTTTATTCACTCGTGTAAAGTCGGGCACTCGGGAGAATTCGGGAGAAATGGTTGGAACGGCCGCTTCCCTACGACTTTAAACAGAGGGAGTGGAATCAGATTTGAGCTTTCAAAAACCTTGCCTGTTAAACCTTTCAGAGACATAGACAGGTATGGGGCATTGCAGGATAACAAAGAAGCCAAACGACCCCCTTTCCAAAGGGGGGGACCCGTTCATCCGTTTCTATTTGCATGTTTTCTACTCTAAAACGAGGCTTTGTTGGGCTGCTGGATAAAACCTGGAACTAAACGCTATTTCTGACATTTTGAATTGAAAAATCTTCCTGGATGGAAGAGAAACGTCTTCAAGTCCAGTGGATTGTTTTTGTGGAAAGACAGAAAAGGCTTTAAATTTATCCCTCTTAGCTGCAGCCCCCTCGGCAGGTTAGCTAAGCCCCGCTGCTTGTTGCTGCTGAGAAATGCTGACATGAAGCAGCAGCTCGGTCCACTCGTCTTTTTATCGTCTCTGAATGACAACCCTTCATACTCTGCACGAGTCTGGGTTTAAAACAACACTTCAGTCGGTAAACATGAACGTTTCCCTGGAATCTGCAGAGGAGCCGCATTTTCTGACAGCTTCCATCCTTTAGGTGAACGCTTCATTTTAGGCCTAACATCAGCAGAATAAATGTATCCAGGATTAAGATTTAGATTTTTTAACAAAATACTTTCCTATTTGCTTTATTAGCAGCCTGTTGTAAATAACCAGTAAAATAA
>NW_015151556.1:56409-57222 GCF_000732505.1 Cyprinodon variegatus | reverse complement strand
GTGACCTGAGATGACGCGATGTGAATTGGCGCTATAGAAATAAACTGAATAGAACTGGATCAGCCGTAGCTGATTTTAAATGAGCAGCTCTCCTCATTTATTAACACCTTCGGAGTAAAAATCAGCTTAGTAATGACACGAATCAGCCCTAGAAGGACCTCAGTCTCCTCCACAGGCTCCTCTTAACTGCAGACCGTGGGAATGTATTTAAGCACAGTGTGGAGGATGGAGAGCCAGCAGTTCAAGCAGGACAAGATGCCTGCAGGGGAACCAGTCAGGACAAAAACATCCTCCCATAAAAAGGTATTAAAACCTGCAGAGAGGAGGAACTTAATGCCTGAGCTGCCCTGTAGCATAAACAACTTTCTGAGTGAAACATCTTGTTCCTGATGTTTCCACAGCAGCTGAATCTGAGAAACTCTGCTCTGTGATTGGCTGAGAGCTGAAAGCTTTCATACCTTCATTTGCTTTTGGTTGTTGGACGTGAACCAAGCTTTCAGAGAGCGCACAGCCTCCTGCTGAGGTGACACAGATCCACAACCAGCAGAGATGTCTGCAGACATCTCTGCCTCTCTGATAAAGAAACCAACTGGTTTTTTTAATTACAGAATAATGACAATAATAAATAGTGCAGGTTTTAGCTATTTTCGATATTTTGCTCAGAATTTGTAAAACCAAATGACACTAAAGGTACCAGCAATGTTTTTCTTCAATTTATTTCTATTGGAAAAGCCTGGAGCTTGTGAAAGAGTAGCGTTTACCTGGATGAATTCACGTTCCCAGGGTTTAGATCAGACGTGGGCAATGTGGAGT
>NW_015151556.1:53442-55223 GCF_000732505.1 Cyprinodon variegatus | reverse complement strand
CCAATCCGCCTGTCGATCTCCCGCTCCCCTCTTCCCTCGTTCGTGAACAAGATCCCAAGATACTTAAACTCCTCCACTTGGGGCAGGACACCCCCCCTGACCCGGAGAAGGTACTCTACCCTTTTCCGGCTCAAGACCATGGCCTGGGATTTGTAGGCACTGATCCCCATCCCGGCCGCTTCACACTCGGTTGCGAACCGATCCAGCGAGAGCTGCAGATCACGACCTGTTGAAGCCAACAGGACCACATCATCTGCAAAAAGCAGAGACGCAATCCTAAGGCCACCAAAACGGATCCCCTCAACACCTTGGCTGCGCCTAGAAATTCTGTCCATGAAGGTAATGAACAGAATCGGTGACAAAGGGCAGCTCTGGCGGGGTCCAACTCTCACCGGAAACGAGCCCGACTTACTGCCGGTGATGCGGACCAGACGATGTGCAGACCATGGGAATGTATTTCCCATTCTCTTATGAAGAGATTTTCCCGAAGTATAACGCTGCCACTCCATTCAGTGCTCCGGTAGAGATTCTGTTTAGCCTGGGGAAACTGGTCTTACACCAAAAAGGATCAGACTCTCTGACATCAAGTTTGAGAAGCTGCTTCTCTTGCGATACAACCACTGGTTTAAGGGCTAAAATGTTGACATGACTGGAGAGAGGATTTAATTTAGTTGGATTTAACAAACTCATCAACAATTCCAGTTCAGTTTGCACTCTGTAATTTACTTTCTTTAAGAAAAAAAGCTGGAGCACTTTACTTCTGTTGTGTACTAGTTTTGTTAAGTTAGAGTTGCATGAAGGGAAAATTGGTGCAGTTGACTGTCTTTGCTGTTGGTGAGACAGCTGGGTTGGATGGGTGGCAGTCTAGTCTAGACGAAGTGGAGTAAATGAAGTGGACCGATCATCTGTGAGGTGAAAATGTCTTCTAGCTAAATCAGAGAAAGCTGGATGGTACCTCCTGGTCGGGTTCAGCAGGCTGACTGTGGTCCACAGCAGGACTGAGTGAGGAGGAGACGGGGCTGAGCGGGACACCAGGGGTGACGGTGATGATCTGTGGAGACGATGTGCTGGGCTGAGCTTCAGGACCTGGAGACATCAGAACCAACTGTGAACATCACTGATGCAAGCTTGAGCGTTTGAGCTACAGAATAACAGCAGGAGAGACTTTGGACCTCAGCTATCAACTGAACTATAAAAAAAACAAATCAGAAGCTTCTTCAGATCAGCTGTAAAGTAGGAGATTGCTTTAGGAGATTCATAACCACCGTTGGGTCCCTAGCTCACAAGATTTTAGTTCATTTCCAAGACATCAGAACAGAAACCTAATAATATAATCATGCCAGATAATAATAAATGGTTTAAATGTTGGTACCTGTGAGCTCAGGGATGGTGTGAGTCGGCGCAGGGGTCACAATCCTGAAAAACAACATCAGAAGGGAAATTAGGTCATTTTATCCGAGGTCTGTACCTTCAACATGACTGGATCAGGGCTACCACATGCATGCTATTCCATTGGTGTGTGCTTAGTTGGACCATCATTTATTTTTCAACAGGACAATGACCTCAAACACACCTCCAGGCTAGGTAAGGGCTGTTTGACTGAGGAGAGTGATAGGATGCTGCACCAGGTGACCTGGCCTCCACAATCACTGGTCCAGAACCCAATAGAGATGGTTTGGAGTGAGCTGGAGCGCAGAGTGAGGTAAAAAGGGCCAACAAGCATCTCTGAGAACTTTAGGTGACTACCTCTGGAAGCTCATCAAGAGAATGCAAGAGTGTGT
>NW_015151556.1:50964-52082 GCF_000732505.1 Cyprinodon variegatus | reverse complement strand
ACATCCGTTTTCAAGATCTACTTAGCACTCAGTCAAGTCTGGCTTCAAACACCGCCTACAGCCCACATCTCAACACGCTGTAAAACACTAATGGTTTTAAAAGCTGCTGCCTCTTCAGAAATACCTGGAAAAGGAGAGTAAAACCGGCAGGAAAAAAAAAAAAATACTATTCATCAAATCACTGCCATCAGATATTAGCTGCCGCTACACACTAATGTAACTTAGTTGTAAATATGATTGTGATTCTGCATTATTTAAAAAATAAGCCAACCGCAACCTTAATAATAACATGATTATTACATGATGAGAAACCTCCAACATTGATGGTCTGTCATCAATGTTTTGTGTTCTGTGGAGAGCAGTGGGATCCAGGCGGCCCGGTCTCTGGTTCTGGTCTTTCTGCTGCTCTTTAAGATGTTCTAATCTGTCTCCTCACCTCAGTGATTATTCATCTGCAGCAAAGACATCTTTTAATCACTGACATGCTGTAAACAGCTGTTTTAGTAACTCTGGGAGACATTTTTTACATTAACTGTAGGATCTTTTACATTGCACTCTATGTAACATAATAGCAATAATAAAATAAACTTCATACATTTTAAGATGAAGATAGAATAAGATAAGATAGATGCAGCCATCTATCTTCCTCTTCAGGTATACTTGTGTAGAAGGTTCTCATATGTAGAGATGTATTCGTTTTTTTTAACATTCGAGGTCTTTTCTGTACAGAAATATCTTATCATCTAAAGTTGTAATTTACTGAACAGCAAAGCGTTTAAAAAAGCCTTGAGTTGACCAGTGGTCTACTATATGACCTGTAGAAAAACCCAACATGAGTTTTTTTTATTGTGTGTTTTTAATATCTTCTTTTCCTCGCATGTTTGACACATACGTCTTTAACAGAGTCATCACCAGGAAATCAGACGTATTCATGTTAAAACGTGTGTGTTGGTGTTGGGCTCCAGTTAAAGCCTGTTGCACAATCTGGAGTGTGAAAGTGGCTTTTTTTTATGTGAGCTTGTTTTTCAAGCAAGAAAAGCCTACAAGAGTGTGCTCTGCACAGAATGATATTTTTCCTGCTTGATGAAGGTCAATCCTTGAGGAATTAGAGGTGGAAC
>NW_015151556.1:48473-50250 GCF_000732505.1 Cyprinodon variegatus | reverse complement strand
CAGTAGCCTAAAATATAGGATTTTAGCCGCTGCACAAGAGGAAAGAAATAATTAAATCAGTCAATGAAAGGCATCAATTAATCTCTGTAGCAACTTGCAGGGTTTCTGACCAAACCACATTTGCAGAACTTTAGAAAAGATCAAATCTTTTTACCTCATCCAAAATAACAGGACGAGTTTTTTTTATTATTATTACGTGTAGCCATTCTGAGGTAATGCTTTCTTTTACAGTACATCAATAACCATGTAATAACATGGTAATAATACAGTAAGTCACACTATAGTACCTGGTAACAAGAAAAGCCTTTTTTTGGGTAATAATCCAAACATTAAGGTATATAATTTCAAAAATAATAACCTTCATATAATTAATGCAATTGTAACTTAACACATAACAGTTTCTATTATTGGCCACCACCTACTAATGGCTTACAAAGTAAATTGGAACTTATTATCGGGTAAATAAAACATTATAACTGAACTTAAGTTACATGCAAACAAGAGTTTAGTTAAGAAGATTGTCTTGCTGTATTCTAGGTTTGATTTTCTGTTATATACCAAGTAAGAAACTGCATTTTACCAGATAATAACCGTTAATGTATTGCTGTCTTCTTAATGAATATAAGTTACCGAGTAATAATGGTTTGAAATCTAAGAAATCAGACTTTACCTCGTCTGCCGAAAATTTGAAGCACAGCATTGAACCAATTCTTTTTTTGTTACCTTGTAACATGGTGTAACTTTCTATGTTATTACCGTGTTATTACATAGTTATTGATGTACTGCAAAAGAAAGCGTTTCCCATTCCGATTTCAACTTCATTTCTGCTGAGCTGTAGGACATCTAACCTAAACCAAGATCTGTGCCCATCTAAAGTCACCCAGCCTGGTTCTGTACTGTGAGAATTCTGTAGCCCTTACCGGGACGGAGGCCTTCTGTGTCTCAGGCGGCTCATTCTCTGAAACAGACCAAACCACTCCGTCAGTCACGGATCGTCACCAAACCGACTCTGGTTTAGTGTAAACGTTTGTGCTTCTTTACCCTGTTGATCATGCTGATGTGCTCCTCAGAGCTGCTGAAGTTCTTGGCGATGTCCGAGATGCAGAGGGACTCCTGCTGACAGGCGTGGACCCATGTCTGGTACTCTGAGGTCCCAGGGATTCTGTCCAGAAAGATCCGGAAGGCCTCCCACACCGCCTCCTGGCAAACTGACAAACAACAGCTGATATTAATGAAAAAATAATCCATAGTTTGTTCCAGAGACAAACAATCAGACCTAGATGTGTAGCTGCTGCAAGAAACTGAAATTTGAAATCTAAAACAAAAGTTTGGACGGATTTCTAAAACTGATAGTTTTATAAAATGATAATTTTTTACATCGATAAAACTTTTATCATGTAGAAAATGTATTGGTCTTGGGGCCCGACACAGGTAGGACCAACATAAACGTCTTTGAGAGATATTATCTCAGGAGAAGATTCTGATAATGATGACAGATCGATGGCTTCAAAGACGGAGAACCTTCCAGACTTTTGATGCAGGCCCTATGAAGATTCGATGGAGTATCAATGGAGGCCCCATGAAGACTCAATGCAGGCCCCATGGAGAATGAGTGGAGGCCCCATGGAGACCCAGTGGAGACACAGTGGAGACCCAGTGGAGTAACCATGGAGACACAATTGAGGCCCCATGGAGACACAGTGGAGGCCCCATGGAGACCCAGTGGAGACACAGTGGAGACCCAGTGGAGTAACCATGGAGACACAATGGAGGCCCA
>NW_015151556.1:42790-45776 GCF_000732505.1 Cyprinodon variegatus | reverse complement strand
GGGCCTCCATTGTGTCTCCATGGTTACTCCACTGGGTCTCCACTGTGTCTCCACTGGGTCTCCATGGGGCCTCCACTGTGTCTCCATGGGGCCTCAATTGTGTCTCCATGGTTACTCCATTGGGTCTCCATAGTGTCTCCACTGGGTCTCCATGGTGTCTCCATTGGGTCTCCATAGTGTGTCCACTGGGTCTCCATGGTGTCTCCATGGTGTCTCCATTGGGCCTTCATTGGGTCTCCACTGGGTCTCCATGGTGTCTCCATTGGGTCTCCATGGTGTCTCTGTTGGGTCTCCATGGTTACTCCATTGGGTCTCCACTGGGTCTCCATGGTGTCTCCATTGGGTCTCCATGGTGTCTCTGTTGGGTCTCCATGGTTACTCCATTGGGTCTCCATAGTGTCTTCACTGGGTCTCCATGGTGTCTCCATTGGGTCTCCATAGTGTGTCCACTGGGTCTCCATGGTGTCTCCATTGGGTCTCCATGGTGTCTCCATTGGGCCTCCACTGGGTCTCCATGGTGTCTCCATTGGGTCTCCATGGTGTCTCCATTGGGCCTTCATTGGGTCTCCACTGGGTCTCCATGATGTCTCCATTGGGTCTCCATGGGGCCTCAACAGTGACTCTATTGAGTCTCCATTGGGTCTCCATGGTGTCTTTATTGGGTCTCCACTGGGCCTCCATTGGGTCTCCATGGTGTCTCCATTGGGCCTCCATTGGGTCTCCATGGTGTCTCCACTGGGCCTCCATGGGGCCTCCACGGTGTCTCCATGGGGCCTCAATTGTGTCTCCATGGTTACTCCATGGTGTCTCCATGGTGTCTCCATTGGGTCTCCATGGTGATCCAGCTGTGTTCCTGCAGCATGTTCAACACTGTTTGGCAGGTGGGCGGCTGATCTAAGAGGAAACAACTGCGCAGCTGTGTGATTACAGCCCGATGATGCAGTTTAAACGTTTGAGCGACGACGCGCTATTTTTTATTTAGTCTCGTTGACTAAAACTCAAACCGATCACTCGTCATGTTTTATTAATCAAAGATCCATGTTTAGCTCATCAGTTTTCGTTATCGTCATGAAAAAAAGGAGCGTCAACAAAATGATTGCGTCAAAGTTGACTAAACCAACATTGCTTCCACGTGCAAACCATCCAGTTATCTCAACTGAAGGACAAAAATCTCCATTCCATTAGTTTATTTCATTTAGAAAGTCTTATTAAAGACAAGCTAACTTTATGGAGCCTTTACATGTTTTTCGATCATTTTTGCAGTTTAAGGAGAGATCGGAGGGATGGAGACCAGCTGACCAACTGTTCATCTAATAATAAAATTGCAAACAAACTCAGGACAAATGTTGTTACCTGTTGTTAGCAGATTCACCAACATATCAAATCAGAACTCAATCATGGTATTTTAATGAATGTACCTCTGAGTTGGTAGTAGGCCTGGTGGCTGGCGAGGACGTCCTCAAAGCTTTCTTGGGAGCAGATTCTCACCCCGGGCTGTAAAAACACCGACCTCTTGGATCGACGTCTGCTGAGCTCCCAGCCTGAAGACGTTTTCAGCAGATCAGCCAGACGCGGCGGGGCCGCAGANAGGCCCCATGGAGACCCAATGCAGGCCCAACTGAGACTCAATAGAGGCCCCATGGAGGCTTCTGTGCTCAGTTTGCACCCTCCCACAGACGGAAGTTCAGTCAAAATAAAGTGCGGTGTGAATTATTTTTAAATGCACCTGTGCAGTAAGAGGGCTTCAGTGATTTTCCAGATTTTCCACAAATTAATTACACATAAAAAACAACTTAAAAGCTTTATGTCTAAATCAAATTTTTAATGAACTATAACAATTAGCATGAATTAAACCAGCAGGCAACAAGCTGCTGGCTAACCCAGGCAATTAAAAATCAAATTACATAAATGTTTTATGCTCCAGGCTGATATGACAAACAGATGAATCATTGGCGAAAAAAGTCTGCAGCGCATCTCCTACTCCTGGTTCACCTCTGAAAGGAGATAAAAAAAGAGCTTTAATGTTCCAGAAGCTTCCATCCTGAAGGTAAAATCTTTCAGTGCAACGTGACTCCATCCTCAAATGGTGAGGAACATCAGAGCCCCCTGCCCTCCCTAAGACATCCAGACCTTCACAGAAAAAAAGGAAAAGCATGACCCTGAAATGTATGAGCTCTGCTATTAGAAGTGAAAAGGCCTGATTGAATCATTTCACAGCGGCAGTTCGGGCATGTGTCAAACAGGATTATCTCAGATAGAGTTCAGGCTCCGGTGCTTCCCGGCTGAAGAATGATCTGGATCAATGTGATGCAGGGCGGCACCGCTGATGAGCTCAGAGATGAAGAACAAAGGCCTGCAGGGCAGAGGAGACGACGGATGGCAGCAAAACTCTGTCAGCTGATGTGATGAAGGACAAAAAGGAGGAAGGAGAGGTAAACCCAGACGGACGACATGACGCAGAGGGCAGGATTAATTTGCTCTCTAAGGGCATGCCACAGGGCACTGCATAAAGCCCCATTATTTAGTAGTAATTTGAATTTATTTGCTCCATTTAACACATTTCATTATTAATTCACAAACACAGTCTTACTAAACTAAAAAGAGTGAAAATGGAGCATGAAAAACTTTAGAAACAATCTAGAAATAATAAAAAAAAATTCTATTAAGTGTATTTACCCTTAAAATTCTCCATGGTGTCTCTATTGGGCCTCTACTGGGCCTCAATGGTGTCTCTATTGGGTTTTCATTGGGTCTCCATGGTGTCTCCATTGGGTCTCCATGGGGCCTCTATGGTGTCTCTATCGGGCCTTCATTGGGTCTCTATGGTGTCTCTATTGGGCCTTCATTGGGTCTCTATGGTGTCTCTATTGGGTCTTCATTGGGTCTCTATGGTGTCTCTATTGGGTCTTCATTGGGTCTCTATGGTGTCTCCATTGGGTCTCCATGGGGCCTCCATGGTGTCTCCATTGGGTCTCCATGGGGCCTC
>NW_015151556.1:34544-37586 GCF_000732505.1 Cyprinodon variegatus | reverse complement strand
AGAATGGGGCTGTTTTATGTGTTGTCTTCTTAATTCAGAGGGGCTCCTGCCTGTCTTTGCCTAGGGCCCAAATTTTCCTAAACCCGCCTCTGGTCATGGCAACAGCAAGCTACCGTAGTTGTCGCTGAAGAGGTGTCCCGTTCGTGGCAGCAGAATAGTAAATGTACCAAGTCTAATAACAGAAACGAGGATGCAATACGCACAGAAACGTATTTCGGATTTGTCCGCTCATTAGAGACTTTATCTCCATGACCTCAGAGCGCACCTGAACATTTTATACACCTGTAACCCGGCAGAGCCCCCTGTCTGTAGCTCAGAGTAAGAGCATGGTGCCGCCACACACTTTCATATCTATTCATGCATTTTAATGTAACCATAGTAAGTTTTATTTTGCTCTTGGGTTCTTTGTCTAATGGAGAACTGTTCAATAACGTTTAAATAGTATAATAACGTAATTATTTTCTTTGTGGTTTATGTAATAGAGTTAAGTCTGAAATGGAGCCTTTTGAACGTCGAGCAGAGATCTGCACACCACACTGGAAAAACGATCTAGAAATAAGTAAAACTTTCCTAAATTAAGTATATTTATATTTAATTTGAGTAGGCCAATTAGATAGTTTGCCAATAGAATGAGTATTTTTAACTTAAAATAAGATAATTAGATAAAATGCATTTGAAATTAGACAGTGCAATTGTGTTTTCTTATTTTTAAGTGTTTTAATGTTTTAATGGTCTTGTTTCATTGGCAAAATGTCTCTTTTACCTCCTCAATCGAAGCACAAATGCACTTACTTTAAGAAAAAAAATACTTATCTAGATATCCATTTTTTTCCAGTGCACAGGAGACCTCTGATGAAATGAAAGTAACTTATGGTGATTTTA
This sequence comes from Cyprinodon variegatus, assembly GCF_000732505.1. Classification (NCBI taxonomy): domain Eukaryota; kingdom Metazoa; phylum Chordata; class Actinopteri; order Cyprinodontiformes; family Cyprinodontidae; genus Cyprinodon; species Cyprinodon variegatus. Next base: position 36,704 of record NW_015151556.1, on the reverse strand, counting down.
TGCCCCATCGTATGACCTAACAAGGCCATAGAAAAAGCAGATCACTGCTCCACACTCAACAAAAAATCTAGATAAGTCATTTTTTCTTAAAGTAAGTGCATTTGTTCTTGGATTGAGGAGATAAAATAGACATTTTGCCAATGGATCAAGACAATTTACACTTAAAATAAGAAAACACAACTGCATTGTCTTATTTTGAGTGCATATTATCTAATTATCTTATTTGAAGAGTAAAAATATCCATTCCATTGGCAAATTATCTTATTTACCTGCTCAAATTAAGAGTAAATAGACTTAATTTTTACTTATTTCTAGATCATTTTTCCAGTGCTTGCTCCATTTCTGACATGACTCAGTTTAAACAATGTAAACAAGAAACTATCAGTTTCAGAATTGAGCAGTTAAGTGATACACATTGCAAATGGAATAAGGCAACTTACATTTAAGATAAGAAAAAAACAACAACTGTAGTGTCTTCTTTTAAGTGCATAATNCAGCATGAAAAGTCAGCTGAGTACAAAACATAGAGAGGAAAACAAGAAGAAAAGGGACAAGAAGAGAGGGACACAACCTAGAACAGATAATGGATGTCTATTCTATTAACATTTCTCTATCTGGAGAATAAGTTTGTTTTTTGTGTTGTCTTCTCGGTTCATAGGGCCCCACATTTCCTAAACCCGCCTCTGGTCATGGCAACAGCAAGCAGGCTATTGGTCGCTGAAGAGGTGTCCCGCTCGTGGCAGCAGAATAGTAAATGTACCAAGTCCAATAACAGAAACGAGGATGCAATACGCACAGAAACGTATTTCTGATTCGTCCATTCATCAGAGACTTTATCTCCATGACCTCAGAGCGCACCTGAACATTTTATACACCTGTAACCCGGCAGGGCCCCCTGCCTGTAGCTCACAGTAAGAGCATGGTGCCGCCACACACTTTCATATCTATTCATGCATTTTAATGTAACCATAGTATTTTTATTTTGCTCTTGGGTTCTTTGTCTAATGGAGAACTGTTCAATAACGTTTAAATAGTATAATAATGTAATTATTTTCTTTGTGGTTTATGTAATAGAGTTAAGTCTGAAATGGAGCCTTTTGAATGTCGAGCAGAGATCTGCACACCACTCTGGAAAAACGATCTAGAAATAAGTAAAACTTTCCTAAATTAAGTATATTTATCATTAATTTGAGTAGGCCAATTAGATAGTTTGCCAATAGAATGAGTATTTTTTACTTAAAATAAGATAATTAGATAAAATGCATTTGAAATTAGACAATTCAATTGTGTTTTCTTATTTTTAAGTGTAAATTGTCTTGTTTCATTGGCAAAATGTCTCTTTTACCTCCTCAATCGAAGCACAAATGCACTTTAAGAAAAAAAAATACTTATCTAGATATCAATTTTTTTCCAGTGCACAGGAGACTTCTGATGAAGTGAAAGTAACTTATTTTGATTTTATGCCCCATCGTATGACCTAACAAGGCCATAGAAAAAGTAGATCACTGCTCCACACTCAACAAAAAATCTAGATAAATGATTTTTTCTTAAAATAAGTGCATTTGTTCTTGGATTGAGGAGATAAAATAGACATTTTGCCAATGGAAAAAGACAGTTTACACTTAAAATAAGAAAACACAATCGCATTGTTTTATTTTGAGTGCTTATTATCTAATTATCTTATTCTAAGAGTAAAAATATTCATTCTATCTTATTTACCTGCTCAAATTAAGAGTAAATACACTTAATTTAAGAAATTTTTACTTATTTCTAGATTGTTTTTCCAGTGCTTGCTCCATTTCTGACATGACTCAGTTTAAACAATGTAAACGAGAAACCATCAGTTTACACTGCAAAAAATAACAATTTAAGTATGTTTATTTTTCTTAAAATAAGAGCATTTTTTCTTGCATTGAGCAGTTAAGTGAAACACATTGCCAATGGAATAAGGCAACTTACATTTAAAATAAGAAAAAAAAACAACTGTAGTGTCTTCTTTTAAGTGCATAATTTATAATTATCTTTTATACTTATTTTAAGATTATAAAATGTTCATTCCATTGGCAGATCATCTTATTTACCTCCTCAAATTAAAGGTAAATATACTTATTTTAAGACATTTTTTTTTTTTTTTTTTTTACAATTTTTTTAATGTTTTTG
>NW_015151556.1:31286-32906 GCF_000732505.1 Cyprinodon variegatus | reverse complement strand
ACATAAGTCATTTTTGCTTGCAATAAGTCATTTTTTTTCTTGAATTTAAGAGGTAAAACAGACATTTTGCCAATGGAACAAGACAATTTACATTTAAAATAAGAAAACACAATTGCATTGTCTTATTTCAAGTGCATATTATCTAATTATCTTATTTTAAGAGTAAAATTACTCATTCCATTGGCAAATTATCTCATTTACCTGCTCAAATTAAGGGTAAATACACTCAATTTAAGACATTTTTACTTATTTCTAGATCGTTTTTGCAGTGAGGACAATACAATTTTAAGCAGGTAAGACATTTTTCCAGAGGATTCACATTTAAAATGAGAAATAAATAAGATTATCCAATTACAGGTAAAATATATCTTATTATCTTATTTTAAAGGCAAAAGTCTGCTTCCTTTTGATCTTATTTAGCTTCTCACTTTAAAGTCAAACACATTTATATGAAGAAATGTGTTCCTATTTTTAGTTGCCTTATTGCAGTGATGGAGGTAATTCACTCATCGTCACACTGACTCTCCTTCTACTGTTTGACATGTTTCACATATTCTTCTCCTTTTAGATTGGAAGCAATAAAGCTCCCAGAAGAAGATGTTCCTTGGAATCAGAAATGATGTTCCCCCTAAAATCTAAGCGGATCAGAGCCACAAACCGCGGCACGCTCAATTGGACAGAAGTTCACCTTTTATCTCAGATGGGATTAGTTTGGCTCTCCGGCGGCGGGCAGCTTGCACAGCTCAATGCGAGATGCTGGAAACCCTGCAGATTGATGATAATCATGGCGGTGATGATGATATCAGGAGTGATATATTAGCCGCCGTTCTTCTCTCCTCCAAACGGCCCGTTAGGATGAATGCTGCTCCGACCGTTACTGTGATATTTTAGAGATTTATTGTGCGTCCTTGGTTAAAAGCAGCTTTCAGATCGTTGCAAGAATAAAAGGTAAAGTCGTGGATGTGAGCCTCAGGCTGCACCAAGTGTTATTATTCTCTAAATGTTTCTCTAAAGAGAAAATGCAATTTTATTCCTTTTTCTACTGCATGGAGTTAAAATCAGAGGCGTTTTATAAGGGGGGGGCCAGGTAATAACCAACCTGCACTGAGGGGGGCTGAAAGCGGAAAGACGCCAGAACCTCAGGCTCAATCTAAACCGACAACATATTTTCTAAATAAAGACAAACTCTACTTTCCTTCAGCCTTTGCTAACGAGTAGACGCAGACATTTAAACATCCATCTAGATCAGGGGTCACCAACTTTTTCAAGGCTGAGGGCTACTTTATGGCTACTGACTCATAGGACGGGCTACCAAAACACTGGAAAAAAATCAAAATCTAGACGAAAAAACAAAATAAGTGCATTTGCCTTTGGATTAAGGTAGTAAAAGAGACATCTTGCCAATGGAACAAGGCAATTTACACTTAGAATAAGAAAACAGAATAGCATTGTCTTATTTCAAGTGCATATTATCTATTTATCTTATTTATCAGAGTAAAAATGCTCATTCCATTGGCAAACTATCTCATTTACCTACTCAAATTAAGGGTAAATACACTTAATTTAAGACATTTTTACTTATTTCTAGATCGTTTTTCCAGTGTACTGACCTATGACCAG
>NW_015151556.1:25511-27639 GCF_000732505.1 Cyprinodon variegatus | reverse complement strand
CTGGTCATAGGTCAGTACACTGGAAAAACGATCTAGAAATAAGTAAAAATGTCTTAAATTAAGTGTATTTACCCTTAATTTGAGTAGGTAAATATGAGGATTTGCCGATGCAATTAGTATCTTTACTCCTAAAATAAGATAATTAGATAATATGAACTTGAAATAATATAATGCAATTGTTTTTTTCTTATTTTAAATGTAAATTGTCTTGTTTCATTGGCAAAGTGTCTCACTTTCGCCCTCAATTGGAGAAGAAATGCACTTACTTTAAGAAAAAATGACTTACTTAGATTTCCATTTTTTGCAGTGTACTTATCATCCTTAAAGTTAGTATATTGATGTGCAAAATTGTTAATATATGAAACCTGCACCTGATTAAAAGCATATCTCTGACAAGTTTCTCTCCATCTGCTCTATTTGAGCAGTAATATAAAAAAGAAAGAGAGAAATGGCCTGAAATGAAGCAGTGTGGTGTTTTAGTGTGAGCGTACGATCCGTTTCCATGAGTGGAGTGCACTGAGTGTTGTTCTGCATCATAGCTGCCTGAAAGGGTTCGGGTCTGACTCCTTGTTTCCACTCCAGCTAAAAATAAAAAGCACTGGTTTCATTTCAAGGGTGCTTGGAGCAAAAAAAAATCTGTTAAACAAGAAGCTTGGGCTTATGCAACCGCAGAGTCCTGCAGAAACCCACCAGCAGGTAAAGACCCAGGCCAGAGGGGGGGTCCAGATTCAGATCTCTGGTTTACAGCTGATAATCAGAGCAGAAATGAGTGAAGTCACTCAGCTCTGCTCTGGATTCGTTTCCCTTCAGCCCTGATTTGGAGGAAGACGAGTTTCTTCCTTTAGACTCCTGCTGTGAAGCTGTTTCCCATCAGCATCCTTATGTAACCCTAAGAGGCTTTTCTTCCCATTCTGACCAACTTTAGTCCACCTTCCTCCTCATCTAACTAGTTTTTTAACGGATCAGATGATCGCTGCTCTGCAGAGGAAATGAGGCTTACCTTTGATTCCAGCTGCCTGTGAAACGGCGACCAGCAGCAGAAAAAGTCTAAAAGCCTGAAACATGGCGCAGGCCGGTCCCCGGACCATGGCGGTGGCGAATAAGTCCGATCGTCTCGGTCAGATGCAGTTCAGGGGAGCATGTCCACCTCTCGCGGACATGGATGGAGGACGAGCTGCAGATGAATCTGAAGGAGGGAGCTGGAGGTGTGGCAGGAGTGACGAGGTTAAAAAAGTGGGCACTGTTTCTGGAATAATCTGTTTATCTACTGCTCAGACATAATCCTGCTTTACCCTGTGGCCTCGCGGCGCAGACGTCATCCTGTTAGTAGCTTTCTGGGGGCATCTGTCACACCGACACACCCAGCCACCATCACCCTCTGTTAGTCTCCTCTATGGAAGGTCCTTACTGGTCTGACTGGTTCCTCCAATCCCTTTCCAGCAGGTAGAAACACTCAGCCTAGGCGGCTTTGGTTTCAATTATATTTTGCCTCAGATGGCGCCGCCGCCGTCAGGCTCAGCAGCAAAGAATGAAAACTTAAACCCTCGCTTCAGCGCACCTTCATGCTTTGGCAATAAATCCAATAAGTCCAAAAGCTGAAGCCACTTGAGCTTAAAGTGTGACAGAAGAACCGGAGACAAATCAAATGTTTGTTTCCAGATTAAACAACAATCTGTGTCTGACAGCTAATAAAAAACTAACAGAAATGTTTAGTTATTCATGGACTCTGCTGCTTGTAGAAACACAAAGCAGAGTTTAACTTTAGGATAGACCACTTTTCCTGTGATGTTAGTTCAGTTATATATTAGTTATTTTTGCTTTTGGGGCTTAGTTTGAACAAAGGTTGGAGGGAAAAACCGCAAAATGAATCAAATGTGCAGCTTTGACCTGGAATGATGTGCTAACTCTCTACTATCTCTACAGTAATGCTGCTTTAGGTTTAGGCTACTGGAGTGCATGGGGACCACTTTTCCTTTCTTTAACTTATTCCATTGCTCTTTTCCAGTATATAGTATTTGTTTGTATAACTTCCAACTTTATGTTCTCTCTCTGTTGAGCTGCTGCCATCAACACCTTTGATTATAGATGATAGAGTTTGGCATGTTTTTCAGTGTTTAGTCCAGTTTAA
>NW_015151556.1:23893-24553 GCF_000732505.1 Cyprinodon variegatus | reverse complement strand
TCAGATGCACCTGTTCTGGTTTTCCTATTTAATCTCCCTGTTTCTCAGATTTCTGTATTTGTTAAACTGATGCCAAAGTGTCACATGATGCTCGATATTCCTCATTTTAGGGAAGAAAGAGATCTTGTAAGAGTTGCCATAAAATACAACTTTATTCTCGTAATTTTATTACTTTATTTTCCTAATATTACAATTGTATTCTCTAAAAAAATAAACAAATCTGTAGCCTGGCCCTAATACTCCATTGTACAACATAAAAAAAACTGTTTGAACTATTTAAAATAACTCATACAAATCAACTCTTTAGGTCACAAAGTCAGCGGTGTGCCGCAGATTTTTGACAGAGTAACTTTTATTTGTATTTGAATAAGATTTAACCAGCAGTATAAATACTTATGCTCAAGTAATACGGTAAAGTACTCGGTCCATCACTGGTTAAATGTGATGTCATGATGATATCAGAGAAAACACAAACTTTAAAGTCATGTTGATGTTTAAACTCTTATTGTTAGTCTGTACTAAGATGTACTTTATGGTGTCTGTATCTGTCTGTGTTCAGTTCGTGTTTTAAATGTCTTCTTTAAATGCGACTTAAACCTGCTATTCACATTGTCTAATGTTCATTATTATGCATTTCCCTCTATTTTTTTATTCTAAATA
>NW_015151556.1:18889-20922 GCF_000732505.1 Cyprinodon variegatus | reverse complement strand
CTGGTAGTTGGTTCCACAGGAGAGGAGCCTGAGAACTAAAAGATCTGCCTCCCATTCTACTTTTAGAAATTCTAGAACATGCAAACTGAAAGCAGTGGAAATCAAACTCAGGACCATTTGGCTGCAAGGCAACAATGCCTTGATCTTTGTATCTTGCAATCTTTGTACTGAAATATTCTTTCTGTCATGATTTGTGTAAATTAGGATCTAAAGAGAAGCGCCATCTCCTGGTCAGACCTTTTAATTCACTGAAAGGTTGAAATCAGGGTAAAAAAAAACTGAGAATAAGGGGGTCACTCCAGTGGTTGGACGTTGGAGGGGATTTCGCTGGGAGTTGCAGGGAAGTTTGACTGCGAAAGTCCATTTTGAATGGCTGTTAGTGGTCAGTTTTTGAAGCAAAAGGGTCTGAAAAATGTTATGGACCCAGAACTTTAAGCAGGATTGTCTTTGTGTGAACTTCCTGCTTGAAGTCTTTTCTCAGAAGAAACAAAAGTGTTTTTTTTTCTTCCCTTTTCTACTAAACGTCGTCCTCTTTACTGTGAGGTCAAAGCGAAAGCAGGAAGACTGCTTATGAAAGATCAGTCGTTTGTCCTCCAAACCTTTTCCATTTTGTTCGCTTTGTTCTCCATCTCCATTCTTCCTCCTTTATTTTCCCGTTTTTGATGCTAAACATTTATTCCATGAAATCCAAACAGACATTTTCCTCCATATTCCCCAAAAAATCTCAGTGAGAAAAGTAAACAGACGTGGCTGCGGGGTTGGATCTGACATTATCATCTTAAAGCTCCCAACATCAAACCATCAGGAAGAGTGAGATGACCCCCACAGAGGTTTACCTTTTATCCCCCAAACCTTCAAACCAAACGGAGAAGATCTGTGATGTGACTGAGGGAGCGAACAGAGCCTCCTCCTCAGGTGTTTTTCAGCTGGCGTGCAGAAGTGGGGGAAAGTTAAAACCTGACTGCAGGTCAGCTCAGACTCAGACGTCCTAAAGTTTGACCATTTCAGAGGAGCTGTGCAAAAGCAGATTAGAAAACTCTTTAATCCTCTCTCTGTTTAACTGTCCAACTCTCCCCCTGCTGCCGGGAGGAGCGGCTGCTTTGTAGTAGTAGTAAGATTAGTAGTAGCTCCTGGGATTACTGTCTGTAGTAGCTGTGGAAATAGAAGCGCTCTCAACTATCGCATGCAACAGAGCAAACGGGCAGATTCCTGAGAAGTTTTCAGGTTCTGGAGCTGGAGATGTTTCTGCAGAGCGGCTTGTTCCTGGTGTTCCTGCTCCATGTGGTTTAAACATTAGGGAAAAGTTCTAATCACCAACAAACTGGAAGAAGATTTATAGGTTTCAGATTAGGATGAAACCAGTTAAACCTTTAATTAAATAGGATTAAACAGCAGCCAAAGCGACACAAACCACCATCAGAGGCTGGAATAACAGCCTTCCGTCTCCAATTAGATGAATGTCGAACTGAGGCTTTCCCAGTTCGACCCACCGGACGGCTGTTCCCTCGCAGATCCAATCCAGTTAATGTGCTCTGTCTAGAAACCTCTGTTTAACCCTTAACTGCTAAAATAATCCCTGCAGCCGTCTGTTCAAAACAAACAACAACAACAACAACAACAAGACATGTCTCTGGATCCATCTGCTAATGGCCTCCTGACGGGAATGTTGTTATTCCAACTCTGCCCAACACTTTGATGTAATACAAGAACCCTGCAGGTTAATGAAGCAAGTTTGGAAAAAGTACCAAGTAGTGATGTTTCTACTGAAAGGATCTGGACTCCTGCAGCAGGAATGTCATCGATGAAGAACCGTACCAAGGATCTGCAGCACTTTACAGGAGCAGCCATTCAAAATGGTTCTTCCCAGTCAAACGCCAGCAGAATGGCGGCCCACTTCCAGCCGCTGGAGCCCTTCCTTCTCCCGGGTGAGCTTTATTTTTTTTACTCTGACTCCACACTGAATTACAGGGTCTGACCAGAAGACACTTATCTTTAGATCTTAATGTCCACAAATTATGACAGAAAGAACATTT
>NW_015151556.1:14629-17090 GCF_000732505.1 Cyprinodon variegatus | reverse complement strand
GAATTTCTTTGTTTCCAGTCCCTGACTCTGACAGGAATCATCCTGTCAGAATCATCCAGGTCGTTCTAAATCAGAGGCCAAAGATGGCGGTGTTTGACCGAGTCATGTTAATGGGTCCCAAACGGCCGCTGACGCCCGCCTCAATTAGAAGAAATATCTGCAAAGACCCAGAAGACAAAGGTTCACAGCAGCCAGTGTCTGCAGTGGAAACGGTTATTAATGTGATAAATATGATAATTAGAGCAAAGGGCTTCCTTTGTTGATTCAAGTCGAGAAAAGCAGAGAATTCACAATGAGACCATTTTTCACAGCGTGGTCAAAGTGTTTGTCTGCATTAATATTCAGCGCCGCTTCCACTGTCAGCGTCTCAGATGGAGGTCTGAATTATTTCACGCCGAATCTTTCTATCTTGGTGCTTTTTTTTTTTTTCGTCTGACGACATTTTTTTTCATGTCTAAACAAGTGCAGCATGCAGATCTCAGCTCTATCTTTAGGACGGAGCTGCAGAGGTGTCCTCCTTTTTGTTCTAAAGCAGTCAGACAGATCCAACATGATTCTCCCCGGAGTTTTACATCCCCTGGGAACCGGTTCACGGCCACTTTTACTCCGTGAGCCAGAACTTTAAACCATCAGGTCTGGTATTTATTTCTCTCATAACCTCCACTGCTTTACTTAGACCAAGTCTGAATCTCGCAATGATTGAAAGTATCTTTTACTTAGACTTAGACAAACTTCTTTGTCATCTTGTACACACTGAATGTGTACAAAAACATGTCAATGCATGCTTAGCAGCTTAGCAGTGAAACGAACATTTCCATTTTTAAAGTGCAGCAGGGTGCAAAAGGCATTGATGTTGGAGATTCAGAGCCGTGCAAATTAAATAAATATGGTGTAAAATGTTGTAAAAACACTGAGTTTATGTCTTTTTAAAGGGATGTGAAAATTTGCCATGTAGTGCAAGTATGATGTTTTGCAAGTGTGATGCAGAGACCTGATTTCAGGTACATCCCAATGCAGCCTGCGGGAAGGCGGGGCTTGACATCAAGTCACATGGTATGTCCTTTTTATTTTTAAATCTTTATTAAATCTTATTTTCAGATGTTAAAATAACATTAGTAACAAACAGTCTAAAATAAACGACAATAAGGAATTATTATGAAGATGTATTTATCTATCCTCAAACCCTATCACAAACAAATGTCATAAAACGTAAATTAAATTGGTAGTACCAATTGCAATCAATTAATAAACTGTGCTCCAAAGACCTTAAATATCCAATTTTTGCAAAACCAAAAAGGATTAATTTAAAACTTTAAATGTAATTTCAACCTGGAAACTCACACAGAGAAAGAAGGTTTTAGAAAGTTTATTTGACAAGAAATAATCTTCTCGCCATAGACATAATATGAGTAGAGCCCGCATTGGCTGTCGCGGCGCAGGAATTACGGCGGCCATATTGGGGCGGTCGACCTGCTACTCAAACATGCTGATTCAAGCTAAACACACTAATGATGCCTCAGCACTGTGCGGCGTATTTTTGTTTAAATTGACGGACTATTGACGTCAGGGCTCGAGGGATAACTTTTCACAATTAAGATGAAAACATATCTTTACATATCTCTTCATATATGTTTATGTGCTTCCCTCCCCTGTTACGTCAGCATTTCCAATATGGCTGTCCTAAATGCGGGCGGGGCTTGACGTCAAGCCCCGCCTTCCCGCAGGCTGCAGTAGGATGCTTGCCCCTGATTTGTTGGGAGCCTGTGCTTAGACTGATGACATCAGAGGTGTTCTGTCCGACCCGAAAGCTGAACTGAAGTCCAGGAAGTCCACATGGGTCTTCTTCTCCTCCAGGTGTGCTAGGCTCAGGTGGAGAGCAGAGGAGATGGCGTCCTCAATGGAGTGGAGTAGGCGAACTGAAGAAGGTCGAATGTTGGGGGGAGTCAGACACACCGGAGGTATAAATATGGAGACTTTATCCAGATACAGAAGGAGTGGTGAAGAGTGGTCCAAAGATGTGACCACTCCGTTCTAGAAGCTGATTTTTTTTCCATGTTTCAGAAGAATCTGACCCCTGGTGACCTTTTTCTCCAAGGGGAACTGGAGAATAAAATGGCGTGTTTGGTGCTTCTCCATGAGATTCCTGCAAACAGTGAGCATTCCCAGTGATTCTTTGTCTTCTTCCTAACTTCTGGACTTCTACCTGACCATTAGCCTTTTGAGAGCCGACCACAAGTTCTCAGGGGTGTTTGGATATCTGGGGTTTTATTAAAGTCGCAGGGAAATTATATTTAAATGTCAAATCATTCTGGCTTAAACATGTATGTAAATATACTCTTTATTAGACCATATTGTCCCAAAATTTAGAAAATTAATTTTTCTACAAAAAAATCTTCCAGCTAATATACGCAACGGTTGAAATCAGAATCCTTTCCTTTCCCATTGAGTTGCGTCCCAGTGT
>NW_015151556.1:11729-13808 GCF_000732505.1 Cyprinodon variegatus | reverse complement strand
GAAGAGACATGGTGCAAAAGGCATTGATGTGGAAGGTTCAGAGCCGTGCAAAATAAATAAATATGGTGTAAAATGTTGTAAAAACACTGAGTTGAGATCTATTTAAAGGGATGTGAAAATTCGCCATGTAGTGCAAGTATGATGTTTTGCAAGTGTGATGCAGAGACCTGATTTCAGGTACATCCCGCTGCAGCCTGCGGGAAGGCGGGGCTTCACATCAAGTGACGAAAGGTTAATCGGCCTTTTTGCCAGCTCCATTAACACAACCTGTTCCTCTTTAATGTCAAGCAACCCTAGATCCATCTATGTGATCTTGCAGATGTTGTCCATTGTTGTTTTGGAAGATAAAAACTCCCGCCGGTGCTGACGAAGTTCTTGTGACCATCCGCCGAAGTTCTGGTGAGTTCTCAAATAGGCTCCCCCTTGCACTTTGGCAGGAAACTGCTGTGCGTCCCTAGAAATTCCAGACAAATGGTGCAGAAGCGTACCAGCAAAACTGGTTTGCGATAAGACCAAAGCGCCATTTAATGTTTGCGGTTGCAGAAGTATAATCTTCCCTTAAGGTGATTAGGTATTTGCAATTTAGTGCTACTTGGTCCCAATGTAATTTCCATTGGGAACCTGCTAGTGGCTAACTGGTTAGCAAGATTCTTCTGACAAATTGGCCACAACCAAACATGCTTGAGAACCTTCCGCCACAACAATCCCGCCCCCTTGATAAACAACCAATCACGTTCACTTTATTCACTGGTGTAAAGTCGGGCACTCTGGAGAATTCGGAAATGCAACCATTGGAACGGCCGCTTCCCTACGACTTTAAGACAGATCCAACATTTCATGCTGCTATCTTCCATTTGGACCATCACTAAGGTGTCCATGGAGTTTCTCTTGGAGGATGTGTTGGTCTCATAGCAGAGGTCTTGGACAGAACGGACGAGTCCCTTGAAAGGAGAAGGAACCCCAAACTTGGACTGGATCAGAAAACCTCTCTGTTGGAAGCACACTGGACCGAGTTCAACTTTGTCCATCTCTGTTGTTCTTGCAGGACGTCCAGCCCTCATTCACAGTTTTCTGGAATCAAGGTCTTCCCTGCTCTTTAGGTGCTTCCTGGGTGGAAGAAGCTCTGCCCCGGCGGCACCTTGAACCTCTCAGATATCCCTAAGCTTCCTTTCTGCAGCTGAAATAGTTCTTTCCTTATTTCTGGTTAAAACTATTAATTTAATTAATGTTATTTAGGTTCAGAGGAAAAGAAATCAGAAATAAAACAAACAGAATAATAATAACTCATCATTTTTACATAACAACTAATTAATTTCATATAATGGCTCCTTCTTTTAAGCTGAGTCACATCAGAACAAAATTCTTAAGGGGATTAAATCCTCCAGGTCTGAGTTTCTCTATGGATAAATTGTGTCTTATTGTAAATTATTCCTACAGAGCTCAGGTTCAGCTGTAAATATGCATTAGACTGCAAAGCGAATTAAAAGAAAACATCAGCAGGAATTAAAGCTGTGCTTTCAGATGATAATGACTCTGCTGACAGTGACTGATTAATATGCAGCTGGAGCTGATGATGGCTGCAATTATCTCCTCTCTATTTGTGCCTTTCTTAGAAGAAATGCGGCATTTTAATGGACTTTAATCTGTTAAAAGTCCGGAGATGTTGTTTTGCTTGAGTGGGAAAAATGTAATAAGTTAAAGCTTGCAGGCTGCACAGGTTTACCCCAAAACTCTGTTTTTTTAGGGTTGCATCCACAGAGGTAGGGTTCGCTGCAAACAACAAAATTACAGACAAGTTCTAAAACATAACAATAAAAAATAAACGATTAGGTCCATAGTTAAAGAGAAAAATCTACAGAGGGGCTCGAACAGCAGGAAACATCCTTTTAATGAAATTAGAAGAAACAATGACATAAACTTTATTAGATATTAGCTTCATGCTAATCTTTAACCTTCAGCCAACAGGTTGATTGATTGATTGACTATATTGATCTCACAGAGGGGAAATTTAAGCCGGACAAACACTGTATGATTTTTTTCAATTATTGCAGGCAGTTACAGCTCATACCGTAGGATGAC
>NW_015151556.1:7941-10906 GCF_000732505.1 Cyprinodon variegatus | reverse complement strand
GTGCTAACGTTAGCCCTGGCTGCTGCAGGTGGGCTAACTTACATTTTTTATCAGGGCGGAAAGAGCTTGGTTTGGTGTAGAAGGCTTCCAGCCGTACATGTTTGAGCCCTTGCCTCGCAACGCTGCCAGTTCTGTTAGCTCTACGCCTGCCGAAGACACAGACGTCCATCCCCGTGAACACTGGGACGCAACTCAATGGGAAAGGAAAGGATTCTGGTTTCAACCGTTGCGTATATTAGCTGCGACACATGAATCAAGATGCTATGACCGAAAAAAAAATGACTAACAGATAAATTTAGGTGTTCAGGCTTTTTGATAGAAATTTTCTTAATTTTGGGACAATATTGTCTGATAAAGAGTACATTTATATACATGATTTCCCTACTTTAAGTGAATATTTGTTCATGATGACCTTTTTTCTCCAACAAGCTGAGCTTGACTGGAACCAGTAGGGTGGAAGGAAGGAGGTCAGCATCAGCACAGGTCCTTCCAGCCACCTTGACCTCCTTGCTTCCCTCCAGGATCTCCACAGAGTCACCGACTGACCTGATTAAAACAATCAGCGGTAACCTGCTGGAGAAGTCTCTGCTCCTCTCCTTTAATCTGAGTTTTCCCTCCAGCAGCTGCATTCCTGATGTTCAGGGACAAACTGAGCCTCCTCCTCCGTCTCCTCCACCCTGACTGTCAAAGAGACGGATTGCAGCTCCTCTGGGGATGAGCGGGAGGTAAATGTTGAGGTAACCTTCGCCGTTGTTCCAGCCCACTTTCCCATCACCCCAAACGACCCGCTGCCGTCGGCAACAGCTGGTTAGCTCCTTCCTGCTGCGAGGAACACTGACAGCAGGACTCTCCTCCTGCAGGAGGCGATCCTGGAGAAGCTGAACAGCTCCTCTCCCCCTATGAGTTACGGTTCAGCCCATTGAAACTCCTGCTTCTTTGGTTTTATTTTAAATTTCAATAAATTTATAGAATTACTTTAAAAAGTTAGTTAAATAGTTAAAAAAGAGGAAAATTAACAGCCTTTCTTGACAGGAAGCCCACTTAGTAAGATCCACTGTTGCAGGATTACAACATTTTTTTGTCATCCCCAAAAAAAACCTTATTTTTAAGTCTTATTGTTTGGTTTCACAATGCTATTCTTTTCAAACTAAACTTTAAACTAAACTTTTAAATATAAATTGTAATGTTAAAAATCTAAATAAAACTTGGCAGGTTAAAAACTTACACTACTACTACTCACCAATCTAACATGTTTAGCTCTATAACATTTAAATGCACTACTCCAATGTCTAAGAGAAAAAAATTTATTGAACATTTTTAATGAATGACCTGCATCACTGTACAGAAGGCTGCCACATGGTAGCCATATTTACACTGTGCGCATAATATTATTATTATTATTTTCCTCCTAATCCCTGACTGATCATTTTCAAATCTGAAAGGGTTTGTAGGTGTTTTGCTACTGCATGTGCATTTCCTTCTCCTCAGTAATCCTTACTTATGACCTGGTAAGGGTCGGCCTGCAGGGAAGGAGAGAATGCAAACACAGAAACAAACCACTTCTTACATGTTTCAGACTTTGTTTGGATTAATGAAAATAAGGAAAAAAAGTCTAAATATGGGCAATAATACAGACAAAGTTGCTGCTACCTTTAAGTGGCACATANCTGCTGGACTTCACTAGGGGTTATTATAACCTTATCACTCTTAGCAATGTTTCCCAGCACTTTTTACACAGTTAAATAAGGCAGAATAGTGCTGTCTTCATAGATCTGCTATATTATGAGCCCCAGATATGCCCTCTATAATACTAGGGAGTAATGCAGCAGACCTGTTTAAGCCAAAAGCCAATGGCATTATTGCAAAGCAGTTTTTCAGCCATGGAGTCTGCTCTCATGTTCTGCTCATATTTGGAAATACAGTATATCGAATGGCATATTTTTTATTTTTAAAGATTAATACTATTATAAATAATGAATATAATATATAGATCACTAGTGTTATGAACTAAATTTACAGCTGGATATGTACCGAATAAAAAGATTTTTACAGTTATGTACAATAGCATAATATACAGATGGGTTTTACTATAAAATGAATAAATAAAGTTTGGACAGAAGCTAGCTAAATTAAAGTGCAGTGGAAGGTAATTGCATATTACACTTAAAGTACGTTATTGTACTGTGAATAAACAGTCGGCAGTGCAAATCAATAATCAGTCAAAGTGAGTAGTGCAAGATGCATATAAAGGGTTGTTACAATAGTAACAGTCAGGAGTGCAGGTGAACTTTACAGTCTTGTAAAGAAACAGAATAGCCAAATGGTGGTAGGCGTGAGGATGGAGGGTAGAGTCCATCCGCGAGGTTAGAGTTCAGTAAACAGAAAGCTCTGGGGAAAAAGCTGTTCTTTAGTTTGCTGGTTCTGGTTCGGAGGCGCCGGAAACGCCTGCTGGAGGGTAGGAGAGGAAACAGTCTGTGGGCTGGGTGGGATGAGTCTGTAAGGATGCTGCGGGCTCCATGGAGGCAGCGTTTCTTCTAGATGTGCTCAATGCTGGGTAGTGAAGTCCCAGTGATGCGCTGGGCGGCTTTCACCACCTGCTGCAGCGCCTTGCTCTCTGCAACAGAACAGCTTCCGTACCGCACTGTTACACAGCTGCTTAGGATGCTTTCTATTGCACAGCGATAGAAGTTCACCAGGATAGTTGAAGGGAGCTGATTCTTCCTCAGTTTCCTCAGGAAGAAGAGGCGCTGGTGAGCCTTCTTGACCAGGCAGGAGGTGTTGGTTGACCAGGGTCGCACAGTGGTGAAATTTAAGCCGGACAAACACTGTATGATTTTTTTCAATTATTGCAGGCAGTTACAGCTCATACCGTAGGATGACACCGCAGGGTTTAAAAGCAGCTCAGTGTATGATCTCACACTCTGATGCAACATACCTGCTCACACTGTACGTCTAAAAACCACAT
>NW_015151556.1:0-3995 GCF_000732505.1 Cyprinodon variegatus | reverse complement strand
TGTACTATTCCTTTAAACTCTGGATTTTTTTATTTTGTCCTCAGCTTTCTCTGTCTGCTTTCATCTCTGGGTCCATTTCTCTGCTGTCTCACTGCAGTCTGCAAACTTTCTGGGTGGTTTCAGCTTCTTCTACATTTTCTACCGGTTCCTCAGGAATTATTTTGCTCTGGTTAAACTTCCCTTTTTTTAAAAACAGAAACATATCAAACTTTGCTGAGGCTGACCCAGACAGATGGGAAAGAACCAGGACCAGGTGTGGCTGCTTCCAGCATCTGCTGTGAGATGTTTCACTCTGATGGCTTCGACTAGACCTCAATGATTCTGTTTAAACCATGAACGCATCGTGGAGGGTCTCTGTGGACCCCTGCTGCTGCACAGCCTTCTGGTTCTGATTGGACTGGAACCGGTCCCATCAGAAACATCTCAGGGGGTCTGGACAACCAGCGTGATTAAAGCTGTGGTCTGTGTGGGGGGGCTGCAGAGCTGTTAACAGCAGCCCCGGCTCTTCACTTATCTCCTAATGGGATTTATTATGATTTGCAACGCTTGTTTTTCAAGAGGCTGCAACCTCTTAAAAAAAAAAAAAAAAACAGAAAAACAGTTTGATAATTGAATTATAGAAAACAGATTAATCATTTATGTTTATGTCTTCACAGCAGCTTTATTGTTTTTTTAAGGAGGAGAAACAGGAAATTAGTGGAGGATGACATACACTGGAAAAAAATCGAAATCTAGATAATTTGTTTTTCCTTAAAATAAGTGTATTTGTTCTTGGATTTAGTAGGTAAAAGACAGATTTTGCCAATGGAACAAGACAATTAACACTTACAATAAAAAAAAACACAATTGCATTGTCTTATTTCAAGTGCATTTTATCTAATTTTCTTATTTTAAGAGCAAAAATACTGATTCCATTGGCAAACTATCTAATTTACCTACTCAAAATAAGCGTAAATACACTTAATTTAAGACATTTCTACTTATTTTTAGATCTTTTTTCCAGTGTACACTGCATAAAAATTATATCTAAGTAAGTCAATTTTTCTTAAAATAAGCGCATTTTTTCTTGAATTAACCTGTTAAGTGGGACTCTTTCCCAGGGAACAAGGCAATTTACATTTAAACTAAGAAAAAAAAACAACTACAGCCTCTTATTTCAAGTGCATAATATCTAATTATCACATTTTACACTTATTTTAAGAGTAAAAATGCTCATTCCATTAGCAGATTATCTTATTTACCTGCTCAAATTAAGGCAAAATACACTTAATATAAGACATTTTTACTCAAATGGAACAAGACAATTTACATTTAATCTAATAAAACATAATTGCATTGCCTTACTTCAATGGGATCTTATTAAATTATCTTATTTTAAGGGTAAAAATACTCATTCCTGTCTCATTTACCTGCTCAAATTAAGGCAAAATACACTTAATTTAAGAAGTTTTTACTCATTTTTAGATCGTTTTTGCAGTGTAAAGGTCAGGGACACACTGCAAAAAATCTAGATCTAGATAAGTCATTTTTTCTTAAAATAAGTGCATTTGTTCTTGAATTGAGGAGGTAAAAGATACATTTTGCCAATGGAACAAGACAATTTACACTTAAAATAAGAAAACACAATTGCATTGTCTTATTTCAAGTGCATTTTATCTAATTATCTTATTTTAAGAGTAAAAATACTCATTCCATTGGCAAACTATCTCATTTACCTACTCAAATTAAGGGTAATTCCCTTTATTTTAGGACTTTTTTACTCATTTTTAGATCATTTTTGCAGTGTAAAGGTCAGGGACACACACTGGAAAAAATCAGAATCTATAAAAGTCATTTTTTCTTAAAATAAGTGGATTTGTTCTTGGATTGAGGAGGTAAAAAAAACAAATAGAACAAGAAAATTTACATTTAAACTAAGAAAACATAATTGCATTGTCTTACTTCACACTGGAAAAAATCTAAATCTAGATAAGTCAGTTTTTCTTAAAATAAGTGCATTTATTTATGGATTGAGGAGGTAAAAGAGACATTTTGCAAATGGAACAAGACAATTTACTCTTTAAATAAGAAAACACAACTACATTGTCTTATTTTAAGTGCATTTTATCTAATAATCTCATTTTAAGAGTAAAAGTACTAATTCCATTGGCAAACTATCTAATTTGCCTACTCAAATTAAGGGTAAATACACTGAATTTAAGATATTTTTACTTATTTCTACATCGTTTTTCCAGTGCAATGGGATATTATCAAATTATCTTATTTTAAGAGTAAAAATACTCATTCCTGTCTCATTTACCTACTCCAATTAAGGGTAAATACACTTAATTTAAGATATTTTTACTTATTTCTACATCATTTTTCCAGTGCGATGCTGCTTTAAGCTCAGAATGTTTCATCTGAAGCTGATAAAACCTTGGAGTAAAAGACGTGTGAGGTATTGCTGCTAATCAATAGACCGTTCTGTTCCAGAAACCTGCCTGAGGGGAGGAAATGTACCTGCAACGGATGTTTGTGTTCAGGAGAAAAAGACTGAACTGTGTTAATGAGTGATTGTGGTTCTGAAAGGTTGTAAAAGTTGAGATGAAAGCAGGCAGCGCGTGGATTCATCTGTGCAGTTCATCCCCTTGGCAACCGGCGGTCTGCAGAGCTTTGTGATGCATGCCAACGATGTTTGAGACATGCAGCCTTTTGTTTGCTCACTCTGTGTTAATCTCAGGTCAACTCGCACCAAATATCTAATAGCTTTGATGCGACTGCGGCTCGCAGTAAAGAGGAAAGGGTCGATTCTGATTATTCTGTGGAGAAAAGCGGGAATGGCGGTTTAATCGTTCCTGTTTAAAGGTGTGACTGCGGGGCTGGGGAACGTGGAGGATTTAAATTAGACTCGGATGAGGCTGGACTGCTGAGGTATTTCCACGATGAAAAGCGTAGAAAAAGGGGGAAGTGGTCCAACTTTGATGTGAAGTCTCCTGCATTAGACATGCAGGCTTCAACAGGCAGCTTCACATCGTTTCTCTCTGTCTCCTTCATGCCGTTTTACAGATACGGGCGGGAAAAAAAACGCCTTAGCAGCGGATCAGGCGGGAGACGGGCGGCCAAATAAAGGCGGGTCTGAATAACTTCAGGCCAACAGAAATGTAAAATAGATGTAATATGAATAATAATTGGCTCTTCGCTCCATCTGTGTTTTCTGGGTTAAATAAGACATGAAAGAGTCAAATCTTTGAACTTCAGCATAACTTCTTTAAAGGAAAAAAAAATCAGTTTCCCGCCTTTATTTCCTAAGAAGAATCAGATGTTATCGTCATTTAACCGTTCATTCTATAGCCTAAAATGCTAAATGAAATAATAAAAAAAGAAAAAATGTTATAGCAACTAAAAATAAACACTTTGCATTCAAATTTTGGGTATTTATGCGTATTTATATAAAGACGTTTAAACCGAACTGCCTGGTAAAGTATCTCCAGAGATTAGCTGCAGCTACAAGAGATCTAGCACATATATAAACAGTTTTAAAACAGGAAATATTTGGTTTTGGACGCCTGCAGGTCGTCTCCATCTTGGTCCATAAGGAAAAGCACTGCAAAAACTATCTAGAAATAAGTAAAAATTCCTTAAATTAAGTGTATTTACCCAGCTTCTTGGAGGATATTATCAGCGTTCTGATGGCATTTTAGCCAAAGGATTTTGATCAAAAACATAATTAATGTGCACAAATATTTATTTATAATTTATGGGGGGCCCCCAGGAACTTGGGGCCCTAGGCACATCACTGCAAAAACGATCTAAAAATAAGTAAAAATTTCTTAAATTACGTGTATTTACCCTTAATTTGAGTAGGTAAATGAGATAGTTTGCCAATGGAATGAGTAATTTTACTCTTAAAATAAGATAATTTAATAATATACACTTGAAATAAGACAATGCAATTGTTTTTTAAATATAAATGGTCTTTTGTCCATTGGCAAAATGTCTCTTTTACCTCCTCAATC
>NW_015151555.1:236367-251252 GCF_000732505.1 Cyprinodon variegatus | reverse complement strand
ACGTGCAGATGTACGTATGCAACAGAGACAACTACGGGTATTTCCCAGTGCCGATGCGTTCACATGCCTCCATGCAGGATGAAGCAGAGAGCTTTGTGCACACACACCTAGAGATCATGGGTGAGTTGTGTTTTTGTAAATGCGAGTATATTGAGTGTCATACGATGATGGGCATCACTGGTAGAAATCCCTTAGATTGATTAGGCCTAGGATTGCAGTAGCATGAAAAAAAGATTTGATCAAAATCACTGGTTTGTTCCCTGACATTTAAATTAAATATAACATAACAATATTTTGTGAATTATTTTGAAGCTGACCATAGTTAATTAGTACTTTTAGTGAGGCTGAAATCTCAAAGCAGCAACTCACTTCAAAGCATGAGATCTTTTAGTCATTTAATGTATAAGTAAAACCTGTAGGGGTTATATCTACATGTTAATCGGATATTTGACAGTTATTCTAGAGAAAAGCTTTTTTCTGTTCTTCCATCTCAAATGCCATCATCTGAACTTTACTAAACTCCTGAAATTTTAACTGAAACCGTGCCTTGGTCGAATGAGACAAGAAGAACAACTCCAGGTGGATTTGGTGTAAAACAAATTAACTGGACATGTTTGTGTAATGTCACATGTCTAGTCTAGACGAAGTGGGCTCTGGAATCCTTTTGAAAAAGCATGGCTTCATCAACCTTTAAAAAAAGCAGGAATTTTATAAGCAAATGGGAATGGTCTTTTGTCAAAACAACTAAAAGTGTGAGAGCAGTTGGTCTTTAATCAGGAAAATTATCCAAAAAATCTGGAAAATTCTAGATAATGTGATGAAATAAATATAACTGAAAACCAACTTCTCTGACATTGACCTGCAATGAGCTCGATCTCAAGTTCTAGAGTGTTGTTAGTTGAAACAATCTAAATCTAAAAGCTGCAGGATATCGGCCCCTAAAGGCTGATTTATACTTTCAAACTATGTCGTCTGTGTGTGTGTCGCAGTAATTGCAAATGTCTCCACCTCTGCCGCAGACGCTCTGATGCACCTTTCCAAAATTTTAGGTGACGCAGACAATGCCGCAGGCAGGAGGCCTCTGATTGGTCAAATCTACATCCGCTCTACACTATCCGTATTTCCTGTTTGGTACCTTACCAGCTTATTTTGTTTGTATGACTGCCATTGTAGAAAACGACTCGTGAAGATGGACTAGCTAGTGAAGCGAGGTGCGCGGGAACACTGGGACCCTTTTTCCACCTGGATCCCGCTCTTTTCCGAACCTCATATCCCTCCGTTGTCGGACAAACTTGCCCCCACTTCCTCACCCCCTCAGCCGTATCTAGACACACAGCTAGTTTGTGATTGTCGCTCTGGCGTTGTGGCATGGAATAACATAGCGCAGACCACGCTTCAATATTAGGAATAAATCAAAAATATCTGCAACAAGCTCACTGCAACACACTGCCGCAGGGAGTATAACCGGTCCTTAAGGCCTGGAGTTTGAGGCCCCTGATCTAAAGAGGAGCATTCAGCTCTTGCCAGTAACGGTTTCCCAAATATTTCAGCCTGAAATCTGAAAATAACAGTTATTTTTTAAGGGGTCACTAAGTTTCTATTAGGGGGTAACCATTCTCTATTTGTTTAATAAAGGGAAACAAACTATGTATTTTTATTCAAATGAATTGCTTAAAATCTGTGTGTTTAATGATTTAATAATTAAAAAGCTAGCTTCTATGATTTAATTGGACATTTGATAGAGGATTTATTTATTTTATCAGGTATGTACGTATTTTATTAGACATTTGGTTAATAGTTTCGTGATAAATTTATTTAATCCTACCTATGTGGTCATATCCCTTTTTGAACCTGTTGCTATAGAAGTGTTTTAAGATAAGATTAGTGTACTCAAAGAAAACGGACTGATGGAAAGATCCTTTATTATTTATTTGGATCTCATGTCTTTAGTTTTAGGGTATTGCTAAACTGAAAGAAGCCAGCAAGTTCACATCGAAATGAGATTTATTGAAGGGAAAATGGGTTCAGAGCTGGATCAGAGAATTATAAACATTTAGCTGAAGTTGGTGCATCTGCTTAAACTTCTACTGCAGCAGCCTTCTGTGCACCCTATGAATTATTTAAATATGCAAACCTGTGCCGCTCAACTAAACCGAGTATTGAATGCTTCAGTCTCAGCTGGCTGTTTCTATGGGTAGATAATTTAACCTTTAGTTTCACAGAGGATCAGAGAGGGAATCGTAATGCTCAGGCATTGGCAAAAGTTAAATAAACAGTGACATGTTTAATATCTTAACATTTAAAGGGATTGATTTGAGGATTTTTTTTTAAATAAAAGCATTTATTAAAATAGAGATGGTGTAAAAATATGAAGAGGTTAGTGAATGTCAAGTAAAGGGTACTTGCTTTGCATTCAGGGCAAACAAAGCACAGATGCTGAGTATATGGAGATACAGAACAAAAGGTAATTCAGCATATCCATTGCAGCATCATGATTTAGACTTACAGCGGTCAATCAGCAGTGCTTGGAAATCGGTTGATTTTTCATGTGACGCAACCGTGGCATTATGAAGAGCACTGAGTTTAAACACTAGTTGTTGCGTTGTTGTTGAACTTTTGTTCTGAGTGGACTAGCATCTTTCCCCTGTGCTTGATCCAGGTTTGGTTTGGTCAGAGTGTCCAAAACAGGGGGACGAATTATCCGAGAACAGAGGGAGGATGATACAGCATTCTGAGCTCAGACAGCAGCAGCAGAGAATCAGTGTGAGAACACCGGCAAAAAACACCGTAACAGAGATGAGGGGGCTAGTCACGCCGCCCTCTGGAGCCACAGAGATCGCTGGGCAGACAGGTCACTGGAGCGGGGAGACAAAGCAGCTCAAGAGCGGAGGAGCACAGTGGTCGATAGAAAACCTGTCAGGGAAACAGCACCAGGGCAGGAGGAGGCTACAGCTGAATGATTCTAGCTGGGCTAGCTATGGAGGAGTAGAGGAGAACGGAACGTGGAATAAGTTCAGGTCTGAATGCAGCATAATGCTACGTTCAGACCGCAAGCAGGGCAAGGCAGCAAAAACGCATGTGCTGCTTCATTAAGTTTAGTTCTGACGCGCCGCTGAAGCTGCTCTGGCTGAGTGGTGGTGGTTCTGATCCGCGATGGGCGGAGCTACCCTATCATCTCTTTGCCTGTAATAAAGGCAGCTATATTTGTTGTGATCAGTGGGTAAAAAGTAGTTTTAATATGTTTTTAAGTGAGAAAGTCCACCTGAAAACCTCATCTGTGCGGTCAGTTCATCCAGATTCCCATCCTGCCTTCAAATATTATTTCTCTGTCGGAGCCGCTCAGACCCTCGCCTCTTCCCGGTTTGCTACAGCAGCCTGAAGGTGTTTTTATGTACAGTACGTAATCCAAACTGCAGGAACCAGGATAATAAAAGCAAATGCCGGCACATTTTGGCCTTTTAAGGTAATTTAGGCATTAATAAAATGTTTCAGAGGAGTGATCAGAGTGATCTCTTATCATCAGCGATGTGTCTCTCTCTCTGCCAGCTCCCAGATCAGCTTCTCTGATTGGCTGATGTGGCGCATCGAGCAGCAAAAGTTACATTTTTCCAACTCCAGCAGCTGCTGCATTTGCAGGGAGTCTCAGGTGTCAGATGCTTAAAAGTTAACAACGCGCTGCTTCAGCTGCTCAAAACACGCTGCGGGACGTTTTGCTGCGCCTTGATGTGCGTCAACCATTGGCTTTGCCTGTAAACTAGCTGCTCCTGCTGCCTCTGCTGCTTTAGGTGTGAACGCAGCATAACAGTGGCTAGCTTTCAGCCATGGCTTCCTGCACGAGCATTGGGGGGTCGATTCGTTCACGTGTCTGGGTACGCGCACAGGGGGAAGGGACAAGCAGACAACCATGATTGACGTGTCAGGAACCAATCGTGTACAACGGACCATCTTTTGTGATTGGTTTGGGTTATTCATTGATTTCTCACTGTAGCGGGGAACATTTATTTTAGTTCCACTTCCAGACCTTCTATTTCACTGCTTGCTAAGTGGCTGTGTGGAAATCTTTAAGCCAGATGGAAAAAAATCATCAGAAAAGATTAAATCCAGTAGATCAGGTGCTTTTAGGGCTAAAACAATCAATCAGACTAATTGTGATTAATCCATTATTGAAATAATTGTCAACTAATTTGGTAATCGGTTAATTGTTAACTGTCGTATAGAGAATCTAAAACATGCGTTTTGCTGAAAGAGAAACCCACTAAAACCAGTTATTATACCAAAACAGTAAAATATGTCTAATAAATTTGTAATTAGAATTAAACCCCTTTTTGTCCTTTAATATGTTCTATCCAGAAGACCTCAAAAGGTACAGTGTTAGTTGGCTTAAGTTCTCTCCTTTAAGGAACCTTTTGATTATTAATCGATTAATCTAAAACAGAATCGACAGATTAATCGAATTGAAAAATAGGCATTGGTTGCAGCGCTAGGAGCTTAAAAACTAAACTGTACAGTAACTGTTGTTGGCTTTACCCTTTTTGCTCAAGCAAACATATGATTAGAGTGAAAACCTTGGAATCTTTTTCTAGACCAAACTCCCCTTCCTGTAAGCAGACATCTTGTTTTTCTAACATGGTGTGGGTGTGTTTGGTCCATAAGATCAGCAGTATACGGTGTGGTTACCAGCTCAGTGTACTGAGATGTTGGTTAGTCGGTCTGTAATGTATGCAAAAGAACACACATTTCACTGATACTGATGTCTGTGTTAAAACTGCAGCTTAACTCCATCATTCAAGCTCCAAAAAAATCCAAATCTGTGATCATGTAGGTTGATGCATTTGATTCTCTTTACTGAAAAAGTTACTCTTCCGAATCTTGCATTATATAACCTACGATTTCGCTGTAGGAGCTCATTATTCAGTGTGTCTGTAATATTTTCCTTCGACAGTGAATCATCCTCCATTGGAGCCCTCCAGCTTCCTTTCTCTTCCTCCCAAACAGCCAAACAAGATGGGCTTTGATGAGGTATATTCACACTGCACCTGTTACAGACAGGAATACGCAGTAACCTGAGCATGTGTGTGAGCGTGTGCCTTTTTTTGCACGCAGGTTTTTATGATAAATCTGGTTCGGAGAGCTGACCGTCGGGAGCGAATGCTGAGGACCTTGTACGAGCAGGAGATCAGCTGTAAGGTGGTTGCTGCTGTGGATGGCAAGTAAGTTTACTCATTATCTTCCTCTACTGTTGCTTGTGTCTTTTCTTATTGCACACCTTTGCAACATGTGGGCTTGGTGCCTGTAGAGCATCAAAACAGAAATGAACAGGCCTTTGAAAAGTAGCTGCTATTACTAGAAGTCTCTTATGCTTGATCATTCTTGAATAAGATATTTTCAGCTTGAAGTAGGTTTAAATGTTTTTTTTTTGTGGAATACATTTGAAACTACATCTATAAATATTTGCATAGAGTGTATTCAGATCTTATTGTCCTTGTCTGCTATTTTTACATATTTATCTTTTCCTGTTTTTTTCAGGTAGGATTACCTAGATTATTTTCGTTTTCTAAATGCTTTTTAATTGGAGATTGCTTTCATCTTTTTATGGCTTACATCAGAGACAGGAACCTACATACATGAAGATTACTGTGCCTTTATAGAAATTACGAAAGCCCATGGGATAATCTCATGGTTTATTTAAATGGACGTTCACCTGCGGATGTTCAGCTAATGCAACACCTCATCATGTTGCTGTCAAGAGTTATTGTGGGAAAATCCCTCAAATCAGATTCAATAACAGGAACATAGCTGTAGACATCCATGATGTTCTAGTACGGATATGAATAAAAAAACAGAATAGCAGTATGGAAGATAGCTCTATATCCTCTGTTATTATAAGCCACTTTCCCTTTGGCTAAAGGTTTTCTGTTTTTTTCCTTCACTTCACTATTTCCTTCCTTCCTTCCTTCCTTCCTTACTTACTTACTTACTTACTTACTTACTTACTTACTTACTTACTTACTTACTTTACTTTACTTTACTTTACTTTACTTTACTTTACTGTTTCAGTCTTTTCTTGTTCCTTAAGACAATTCTCCCAGAAATGCACTGATTTGATACCTGGATTGGATAATAGCTCTTATATTCACTAGACTGAGACACATTTTATTTGTCATTTTGTTTGCAAAACTGTAAAACAAAAACAAATTTCGTTTGGAACAGCTCTATGAACAATTTAATCTTTTTTTAAAAGTGCAGCCTTGAAAAATACTAAAAATGACTGTAAATTTACAGTTTTATCATTTTTTTTAAGTTAGCTGTTTCTGACATTACATGAATGACAAAGATTTAATGTTTAGTATCATACACAGAAACACGTTTCCACCAATCTAGTTCCAGCAGGCTGCTATAGTTTACATTACATTTTGAAATATTTGCAATTTGCAGTCAGCTTTTAATCAAGTATTATTTGTTGTTGCTAATGTATACTTCATTTGATCATAATTAATATCAATTATTTTTTCATTTGTTACCCATTTTTTAACAATGTTTATCTCAGCCCTGATGCCTTCACTCTCACGGCAAAGTACAGGGTTCATTCAGCCAACCATGGTAACGGTATCAGCATCACTCGATATGATGAACACAGGAATAGGTATCACATTGGATCAGAAAAAACAGGATCGGTTCTCTAATTCCTTCCTTCCTTCCTCATGTCTTTCTCATTCATTCCTCATGCTTACCTTTCCTTCCTTCCTTTAAGACTGTTCTTTTTTCTCCTCAGTGTTTTATAACAAGTCTGCAGACTGTGGAAATATCTTCCATAAATTCATAGTGAACTTTAGGGTTTTATATTTTTAAGACAACCTAAGGGATGTAATTGAATATTCTGAAGTTTTTACACTATAAACAGAAACCCTGTTTAAGGCTGAATAATGTGAAAGCATTTACTGTGAAACTCCTGCAACAGCTTTACCTAAATACCTACTAATAGCCACTGTATTACCTTATACTAAAATGTAAAAAAAAAAATGCAGAGGTTTCCACATAATGAAGCTTTAGAGCTGCTTAGTCTGCAGAGAACAGAATATGAGGTTTGGCAGAGACAGCATATTGATTGCACTTTAAAGCAATAGAAAAAGGTCATTTAGTGTGATTAGTCCAGATTTATGCTCTTCCAGTCCA
This sequence comes from Cyprinodon variegatus, assembly GCF_000732505.1. NCBI lineage: Eukaryota > Metazoa > Chordata > Actinopteri > Cyprinodontiformes > Cyprinodontidae > Cyprinodon > Cyprinodon variegatus. The sequence goes on along the minus strand of NW_015151555.1, from coordinate 244,079 downwards.
GGATCCAGTTAATGTTGCCCCTGTCAGAGTCTTTTTCTTGCACTACCTCCCTGTAGGGTGAACTTTATGATCTAGATTGGCTTCAGATAATCAGGTCCAAGATGGGTAAAATTAGGGTGAGCCGACTGCCAAATGCGTCATTAGAGCTTAACCTCTGCGACCATCCCGCTGTCTGCCTCTAAAATACAAACAAAAACCAACCGTAATACACAGCAGCTTTGGGTTCAAACAAATGCTCAGATCATCAATGCAAAGCCCACAAACAGCCACCTTATTTATAAATCTAGTCTGGTATACAAAAATCTTTTCTTCTTTTTTTTTTTTTTTATATAGGGACAACAGCGCATCCTTGTAATTTATAGATTCAATTTCTAATCTGTTGGTGCTTAATCCGATCTGTTTCTGCCAGAGCTCTGAATACGTCTGATATAGATTCTATGGGGATTAAGATGCTCCCTGGATACAAAGACCCTTATCACGGACGGCCTCTCACCAAGGGGGAACTGGGTTGTTTCCTCTCTCATTACAACATCTGGAAGGAGGTGAGATACTTAAACACACCTGAGGCATTTGGGTCCATCTGCTCACAGCTGATAACAGTTTCTGTTAAAACATTAAAGAAATAAGTTTGCTGTTTGAAAAGTCAATTTTCTGAGACCAATTATTATTATTATGGCATGCAAGTATTTTTGTGTTTCTTGTTTTCGATCAGGAGTAACTTTAGATATGAGAAAATTACTTTGTTACTTTAGTTGGACTGAGTGGTAGCGACAGAGAGCTACTGCAGCTGCCGTCAAACCACCCTGCCATCTACTTCCCCAAAAAGGTGCATCTCAACAAATTACCCCAATGCTATAAATTAACTAAATACATAAAACTGAGCTATAGATTTAAATAATCCCAACCTGAATTAAAGCGTTTCTCTTTCTTAAATCCAAACATTGTCTAAGCCAGTGAAAAAAAACGTTTTGCAAACTGCAAAAAAATTGAAATTTTAATGAGTATTTTTTTCTTAAAATAAGTGCATTTGTTCTTGAATTGAGGAGGTAAGTGAAACACTTTAAAAATGGAACAACATAATTTACATTTGAAATAAGAAAAAAACAATTGCATTGTCTTATTTAATTTTACTGAGACGTCGGTAATCTAGAGTTATCAAGGTTGGCACCATAGGATTGGTGTGTATCGGGCAGAGTTATATTGCCTGTAGATAATGGGAAAGGTTTTGCTGTTCTATCGTAGTAGAACAAAAGGCAAGGTTTCTGGGGAATTGTCAACTGCCCAAGGAGAAATTTTTGATCAATTGCTAAGAAAATAAGATTCTTTTAATGTTGCAATAAACAAAAATGTTAAAGACAAAATAAAAGATAACTTTTCTTTTTAGGGAGCAGAAAGGCAGTTCAGGTTTTGTTCCACCTGTGAACCAAAAGACCTCGCATTTCATCATGATGACCTCCCATTTTTTTTTTTTTTTTTTTATTCATTTTCTTTTTTTTTCCTACTTGCTTTGATTCTGTTTTATCTTCCTATATTTTAGTCATGTAAAGCACTTTGCATTGTCTTTGTACTGAATTGTGCTATACAAATAAATTTGCCTTGCCTTGCCTATTTCAAGTGCATATGATCTAAGTATCTTATTTTAAGAGTAAAAATATTAATTCCATTGGCAAATCATTGTATTTATCTACTCAAATTAAGGGTAAATACACTTAAATTAAGAAATGTTGACTTATTTCTAGATCGTTTTTACAGTGCAGTATAATATGCAGGACCAGTAAAATATAAATAACAAGAACAGAAGAAAAGACATTTTCATGTATTGTACAGAACATTCCTACCAATCAAGCAAACCACTGTCATCATAACTGACATTATGCAGCATCAGCAAACATCAGTCCTGCTGGAGTTTAAATCAGCATCTTCTACAGACGCGCTTTAGAAAAGAACATTAATGTTGAGCATATCACCAATGCCATTTTCTGCCTTAACCTCCTTCAAAGGGCACAAGTGACTGTCTGTTATGAAGTCTGTAGTCTTAAGATGGTATTAGTCATATCCTTACTCTTTTGAATTAAACTGCTCTTGTTAATCTTTCTTAAAAAATCTGAATTGCAAAATCACAAAAAACATACAGCTTCTTGTTATAATATTAAATCTGAGTTTCACTTCCTCAGTGGAACTACTTATTGATACTGCGTGAACCTTTTATAGAAGCAGTTTAAAATCACCTTGCAGTTTTTAAGAGAATATTGTTCTTTTTGTTATATTGGAGGAAAATTGAATTAAAACTGTGGCCTCTGGACATGAATAAATTCTACACTGGGCTGAATTTAATGTGAGGCCACAGGAGCCAAATGTAAATCAGGTCTGATACATTTTTTAACAATCTCACAAGTAGATTCAGTTAAAACAGAATTTGTTGGATTAAATGCACTTAATGTACTTAATCCCATGTTTTGATTTTTAGGAGCAGGTCTCCATGTGATATTAAAGCTTTAAAAAACCTTTGTTTCTCTGAGTGTTTAGATTGTGGAACGCGGCCTCCAAACATCCCTGGTCCTGGAAGACGACCTTCGTTTTGAGGTGTTCTTCAAACGCCGGCTCCAGGCGCTGCTGCAGGAAGTGACGACTCACAAGGTGGACTGGGATCTGATGTGAGTGAAGAAATGCACTCAATTAAGTTCCCTTTTAAATGCCATCCAGTATGTCGTATATGACTTCTCTACACTCTTAAGCTTATCTTCTGAGCATCTTCTTAGAAAAAAATAAAATAATTAAAGTTACTTTATAATCAAGACTTATATGCTATAGATTCACTCGCTATATTTACCCTGATGTTTTACTTTCCGTCCTTTTTGAGCCCCTGTGCTCCAATAAGTCCTCTAAAAATGCTGTAGTGTCACTGCTGACGCTGTGAAACCTCACAGAAACGAACCAAAACACTCATCTGTTAGGATGCAGCAAAAAAGTCTGGCAGGGAAATCTTAGCTGGTCTCTGTTTGAATGGCCTTAAAAGTGAGCTTTTCCCCCAAACAATCTCCAGGATGAATATATGTGAAAGCAAGCCAGGTATTGTGAGGTAGGGTGAGGGATCTATGGTGCTGTGGGCTTCCTCTTTTTACCTGGGGAGCTTGCTTTAAGTACATTGCATTATGAAACCTTATGTATAAAAAAGGTTCCTCTACCAGAAAAACTGAAAATTGGTCTTTATGCAGATGGACAGTGGTGCAGTTTACTGTTGCCTAGCAGCAAGAAGCTCCTGGGTTTGATTCCCGGCATGGTGTCATTCTTCATGGAGTTTGCATGCATTCCTTCCTAATACTTGAGCTTCTTCCCACAGTCCAAAAACATGAGTGTTAGGTAGATTAGCATCTCTAACTTGCACATGTGGGTGTGCGTGATTGAGGGTCTCTGCCAACCTGTTCAGGGTGTACCCAATGTGTCGACCATAGACTCTGGAGACAGGCCCTCCGTACTAAGCGGCAGATGATGGATGGATGGATGGGTGGATGGATGGATGGATGGATGGATGGATGGATGGATGGATGGATGGATGGATGGATGGATGTTTAAACAGGAAAACATAAAAATTGCCTTCTCAGTAGTACCAACTGGACCATTTATTTTTGTAGTTCCTGCTTCAGCATGGTTCTAAGTGTGCATTTGGATAAAAACTAGAAGTCTTCTGACTTCTAGTCACTGATTCACAGTCAGTCATTGCACATGCATATAACCCAGTGATGATATTATGATAACTAATATAACCAAGTATTAATTGCTGTACCTTGAGCTTATTGTGTATATGACAACTATGACAAGCTAATATCAGGTAGCCTTACCTTACCCTAGCTAGTATCCTTCAGTGTGATACCAATATATGGTTTCCCTCCCTCTCCAGTCAAATCCAGCGGTCTTCATATTATGGCCTGCAGGTTCAGCCTCTTCTCTTCAATTATGAGCCTGACTTAAACCCACAAACTGTGCAGACAGTCCTCTAGTTTTAGTTGTGTTTGGTTAACATACACTCTGGGGGCCCTTCTCCCTATGATGACCCTGCCCTCTATTGTTGTGGGAAAACACTTGTTATTTCTACTATTCAGAGAAAAGATAGGCTTGTCTACATCTGTGTAGGGATGACAGTAAATGTGGAACTCTGCTGTGAGCTGGTAAATATATGAACTTTATATTGAGGTGGGTCATACAGGGTATTTTTAGAGGAGCTTTTACTATTCTAACAGCTTTCACTGTTAACTGGATGCAATAAAATGTTGTTCAGATACATTGGACGGAAGCGGATGCAGGTGGACCACCCAGAGAAGTCTGTCCCAAACACCCACAACCTGGTGGAGGCGGACTACTCCTACTGGACGCTCGGCTACATGTTGTCCTTACGCGGAGCCCAGAAGCTCCTAATGGCTGAACCTTTGACCAAGATGCTTCCTGTCGACGAGTTTCTGCCCGTCATGTACAACAAGCATCCAATGTGAGTTTGCTCTGTCTGTTAGCTTTTAGCCTCCAGGTGAAGCTTTGCTCATCTACGATAACCTCCCTGGTTTTGTTCTCTCCCATCAGTTCGAAGTACATGGATCACTTCGAGAATCGGGACCTGCAAGCTTTTTCCGCTGAGCCTCTCCTGGTGTATCCGACACACTACACTGGAGATCCGGGCTACATCAGCGACACGGAGACGTCAGTGGTCTGGAACAATGAGACGGTAAGAACCGACTGGGATCGAGCCAAGTCGAGGAAGACCCAGGAGCAGGGGGAGCTGAGCTTCGAGGCCCAGAACTCGGACGTGCTGCAGTCGGAGCTGGAGAACGTGAGCGCGCGCGACGAGCTGTGAAGAAGAACAAGGGAGGAGTGAAGGACGGAGGGCTTCGGCATACAGATAAGAGGGAGACAGAACAAAGCTGTGATGCAGAGTGCAGTGGAAAACATGGAGGGAACAGGACACAAAGCGATCAAATAAAGACAAAGAGGCAGAGCTGATGGGTGCTTCGTTCATGAGGAGGAACAGTTTTCCCTTGTAGATTTCTCGTTCCACTAATGGATCTTTCTCTTGAGAGATTAGATGTAGAGTTAACTCTTGAAGAGTCCGCTTACAGCTTTTGGTTTATTTATTGCAGCTGACACTCATGCCTTGCTTTAAGTGTGATCCAGTAAAAATATACTCAGTGCATCTCAAAAGCAATGTAAGAAGATCTGAAAGAAAATGGCCACATATGGTTACATCTGTGCAACTCTAATAAAATCCTTACTTCATTAAATATGCATAATGATGTTCAGTTTGGGTTGAAATGGAGACTTTGCAAAAATATTTACATCCAATTTTGTTGGATTGACTCCTCCGCTGTTTTATTCTTGAACTCCTGCATGTCTGCGGTCATTTCTACCAAAAAATATTTTATTTTTAAAGTGAATCCAAATGATGAAATCCAAATGTTGTAACATGAGAAATATTTTTAACTATTTTTTTGTCTGATCATCTTTCGACCTTCAGCTTTATCTTTTTCTACCTGCCTGAGGTCTTGGAAACCAGTGTTTCTCTTTGTTGTCGCTTATCACCTTGTTTATGTAATCCCCATACATTTCTTACGTTTTTAAAGATGAATGTATTTGTCTCGTTTTGCCAAAACAATTTCACATTTGAACAGCAGCAGATGTGGGAAAGTGAGTTAGTGTTTTCTGCTCTTGATGTTTTGCTGTTTTATTGCAAACCAGATGTTTTTGTTGCATGTTTGTTGAAACAAACAAATGTAAATCTTATTTTCAAAAAAAGGGCATTCAGTCTCAGCTTTATTTCTACAACTGAATTTTTTGATATGAAAGGTAAAAGGTGATTTGTGCACGTATGAAGGAGAACCTACCGTGCGCATGTGAACACGCCACCTACAGTGTGTAACATGGTGGCGGCAGTATCATCCTGCGGATATCATTTATTAGAATGGGAGGGGTGAACCTAAAACAGGAAAATCTGGAAGAAAACTTGCTGAAGGCTGCAAAGATTTATCTTCCAGCAGGAAAACTGAACCAAATAAATGTTGGTAAAGATTCTCCCCTTACCATCCTGAAAGCCTAAGTCAAACACACCTGGATTCTGTTTTTGTTTCACAGAAGACGTGTTTGGGATGAGAAGAATTTAAGTACATTTTTTATGTTTAAGCACACGAAACTCCAAATTTGCAGTCAGAGCTGCAAAAGAAAATAATTCATTAGGATATGCTGAAGGTGGTTCCAGTGGATTATACCGTGGAAGAACTGTAGAGGTATCGATACTCTACCAAGTCACTAAAATAAAGAAAATGTCAGATTCTGAGCCGCAGTGAAACAGCTGAGCTGAATCTGAGCAATCAGTGGTTTTATTCCAGCCCAAACATTCCAGCTCAGACTTGGTTTAATTACCACTTCCTGCTGTTTGCCCTCTCCATGATTACATAATGGTCAGTTTGGATTACAACAGGCCACAATTACTTATTCTCTATTTCTGTTCTCATCCATTATTCATTGTTGACCCCTGGAACTCACCCTTAGTATTCTGGACACTTTATGGATTCCATAAAAAAAAGTTTCCTTCTTAATTTAAGAGAGAGAGAGAAATATATACATATATCTAATTAGACTGAGAAATAATGTCTTTATTAACTGTTGGAGAAATGAGTACACCACTGTGCATTATCTCTGCAATGACTCAAAACCCTATCACCCTTCATGCAGTAATTACATTTCTTCTCAGCTGAACAGTGGGGTGTTTGCTCCGTTATAAAGTTAAAGCTTGTAGTTTGCATTTAATTTGCTGTATTAAAATCACAGAGTCCCACTGCAACAAATCAAACATTACTACAGCAGTGTTGCACAGAATATTTCTATTTTTTAAAGCCTTGGCTGATAAACAATGATGCTTTTTATTCACTTTATTAATATGTATTTATTTAGTTGTAAAACGGGATCATGCATATTCATTAACACAAGGTAAATATGCAGGATTATGACCGTAGCTCGTGTTAATCTCTTGTCTCATGACAGGCAAAGCCAACTATACGCAACTAGATAACACAAAAACAGATAAAAAGCACAATTACTGCAGACTATATATCTATCTGGAAAATGTTTTCTGTAGTGTATAAGAGTTTTCAAACATGCAAAAGTAATTGTCATGGAAAAATAATCATGTATATTCATCCACTATTATGATAAAGATGAGGCATGGTTATTTAATTCATCTTGCAAGATAAGACCACTGAATGCCTTACAGCAAGTGTTGGCTCTTTGATCCATTTGATGTTGTCCAGATGGGCGAAATCTACCATTTCTTCACAAACCAACAGTAGAAATCTTCTCTGCAAGTGAAAGTGGGAATTGGTGAGCAGGAGTAAATGCAGTTTATTTTACAGGACACAATCCAATTCTGTTTGGCAGCATCTCTTTTTTCCAGTAATATTAGTGACAATAACTACAATAGTGCATTTAGTGAACTGGATAGCACAGTGATTGTGGATTGCACTAGAACTTATCTTTCATATTTAACTAGTTTTTTTGGTCCTTACTTCTTAAGAACTTTTGGTTAGGGTTTTATATATATATATATATATATATATATATATATATATATATATACACTCCTGATCAAAATCTTAAGACCAGTCAAAAATTGCAAGAATTTGATTTTGCACTATTGGATCTAAAGAAAGTTCTAAGTAGAGCCTCACAATGTA
>NW_015151555.1:229170-236232 GCF_000732505.1 Cyprinodon variegatus | reverse complement strand
TATATATATATATATATATATATATATATATATACCAGTTATGTTTAGGTTTAGGCTTTATGAATGGAAGTCAATCAAAGGTCCTTAGTGAGTTCTTAATATGGATGTATGTGTTGTACACAAAGTTTGTCAGCATGATATAGACATACCATAACCATGGGCGGTTCTAGATGGGGCCCAGCACCCCTGTAGAACAGCTCCTGGCCCTTGTATTGAAACCATACACTACAAACAATATAATATAAGTCATTATTCAATAGTCATAAATCAATATAAGCTGTTGGAATATGATGATTTAGGCCTACTTTCGAATATGAATAAACAAGAAAACATCTTTTTTGAAGTGGTTAATATGTAACTATGTCATTTTAATGGCAAATAATACTTGTTAAATTGGCAGATCATCTCATTTAAGGGAAAATACATTGATTTTAAGATGTGGTAACTTTTTTAGATGAGCTTAGCACTGTAATAATAAATCAGTTATTTATGAGGATTTGCCCTGACAGAAGACAAAACTGATTTGTCCATTGGACTATTTTAATATTTCACCTTCCTAATCTACTTGAACAGTTATTTAGAAATTACAGTCTGCTTTAAGCTTCAGTCATGTTAAGATCAGAATTGTTATCTGTTAGATCAGGAGCATGAAACCTTTGTGGCTCACTTAATAAAGGTTTATAATGTAGTAAACAATGTACTCTTGCCCTGGACCCCAGCTTTGATTTCCTCTAAAACCATTAGTGACCATAAATTCAGCCATAGATTATGGAAAGCAGCGTGCAACCCATGGTATTAAATGAGATTAAACCACAAAACAATCTTTTTTTCCCATCATATAATTTTCATTGCTCATAATATTTTGGCTAGTATACCCAAAACTTTTTTTTTTAATCACTTGATCTTTGATTCCGTCAAGTATATCCCGGCCTTAAGGGTGCCCAAACATGAGATGTTGCATTTTTATTCACAGTTATTCCATCACATGCAGCGACAGCCAGCTGAGGAAAAGCCAACAGGTCGCAGCATAAATGAAAAACTCCTCCTGACACATAATTTAATGTCATGTTACAACTGAGCGACGGGTGGAAATGGTTTGGCAGCGTTCGTTCAGTGGAGCTGAGCCTGCAGGGCGGCTAACAGGCTTTGGCATGCAATTGTGTGCACTCAAACGTTAATGTCCAAAAGGTATGTTAGTGTATCTCACCACGGGAGTGTTTAAGTGTGAGTGACGTTTGTGACTCAGAGTAATCCTATTAGATCTCTGGCTCTCTCCCCCTTCCTCTATATTTACCTCAGCTTTCTTTCTCTCTCTCTCTCTCAGATTAACCTCTGTGTTTACAGTTTTTGCTCCAGAAGATCAGTAAAGCATGTTTTCCACTGTGCAACCTGAGGTTCACCAGAACCAGCATCAAACTGTCAACTTTCTCGCCTCATTTCCTCGACTCTCTGTCGCATGCTGGCTTTTAAATCACCCTGATACCCGGCCCAAAAGATTCAGTGTTGTGCTTTAAAGGTTTAATGTGCAACGTGAGACACTTTCGGCTGTGAAGGGAAGGTTGAAACAGGTCATTGGTCTCACTCTACGCTTGTTTTAAACCAATCTAACTCCTTTTTGCATTTTCTCCCAGTGTTTCTTCCCACCCCGCTGTGCATGTCCGTCCTTGCTTAGCAATCCAATTTGTCCTCCCCCATCATCCTTCCTTTCTTCCCTTCCTCCTTCGTTTTAAGTAATACGATTTCTGCGGGTAAGCTGGAGTTTTACAAACACACACAGACGCACACAATGAAAAGCGACCTCTACCCCTCAATTACTGCGCTGCCACACCTCCAGCTATCTCTAATCTCCTTTCTGCTGGACCACGAAGAGCAGGCTGAAGCAAATTACAGAGAGGAGCGCAGAGGCAGTGAAAGGTGTCACCAAAATAACAAACTTCACACGTTTCAAAAGAAGAAAGAAAGGGGATCAAATAAAAAAAACAGAAAAGCAGAATGGTTTGACAGAGGAGGAAAGCTGTGGATTTATTTCTTGTCGGGGGTGTGAGGAGTTTCAAGGTGAGGTGAGTTATTTGTGCAGATTTAGCAGCCGGAGCACGCGCAGAGATTGATGCTCTGGTAAATTAAGCAGCGTTGCAGCTGTAGATCAGGCCATCGATTCGCTTCCTCCCAAAAAATCTGAACCAAACAGTTGTGAAATTACTTTTTTTTTCTCCCTCAGCTATAAAATGACACTAAATCCTAATTCTGCAGCCGGTAAGTTGTCTACCAGCTTTGCCTACTTTGGTTCTAGATGCTCCAGTTCAGCATGGCACAGTCTGGTACCCAGAAGCCAAGTCAATCCCCCTTCTTCTCTGCTGCTGCAGAAATTGGTGTTTTTATCCCCACTAGTTGGGACTGATCTTTATCTCTGTTTCTGTTTTTGGCTGTAATGAGATTTATGTTTGTTGTAAGTCGTTTTTATAATATATTTTTTTTATATCCCACAGCAAGCTCTGCAACATTTACTTAAATAACTCACTTAAAGTGACTGAGCAGAACCATCAAAGGTCACATGTGGGAAAGACAGCCCTGAGGGTCTGAAATGGCTTTCCTTGCCTCTGTTGGGCCCATATGACAATAAACATAATCAATCAATTCAATTCCCTGCTAAATTGAATTTAAACGCCATCTAAGAATCTAGTATGAAGATTCTGGAATAAACTGGCAGACTAAACATTTGGAAGGAAAAGAAAGGCGAGGCACGTTTATTTTCACAGCACATCCCAGTAACAAGACAACTGAAAGTGCTGTACATGAAGACAACGTTAAAAAGGGGAAATATAAAGGAAAGTAGATTGCAGTGGCAAAAAAAAAAGGCAGGTAAAGAAAAGTTAGACTACAAACTTAAACTAATGGGGTTTTAATGAGCAGTTTAAATGAAACAGTCAAAGGCCACTCAAAGCAAATATGTGTTTTTTATTGATTTAAAGTAACTTTTAGTTTCAGCACTTTTAAAGTGTTCTGGTATATCATCCAGGTTAGTGGAACATGAGAACTAAATGCTGCTTCTCCATGTTTGGTTCTGGACGAGTGAATTAGATCTGAGCCAGAAGACCTAAGAGGTCTGGATGGTTGATACACAAGTCTGGGATGTATTTCGGAGCAAAGCCGTTCAACGATTTATAGACTGGCAGAAGGATTTAATGAGAAATGGAGAGTCATTGTTAGGACTGAAGGACTCGGGTGATGTTCTCCACTTTTTTAGTGTTAGTGAGGACGAGGGCGGCAGCATTGTGGGTCAGCTGCAGTTTTTGGTACAAGGCACAAGGCAAGGTACAGGGCAACGAAACTGCATTTCGTTGCCCTGTACCTGTGTAATCTAAAGTTGAATCTAAAAAAAATGTGGTTCAGCTGCAGCTGTCTCATCATAAGAAGGAATGTATGCTTCTTCAGAAAAGTTTCAACAAGCGTCTGACTTCAACAGCTGACTTCTAAATATATTTGTTGCAGATGACATTTCAAAAACAAAAACTGTTATTATTCTTTTCTCAGGTACACATTTATCATACCAATCTTATTATGCTATTGATCCTTGTAAGAAACTTTTATTGTTTTTTAGGTCAAGGCCATTTGTTTTCACTTTATTTAGGCCTTTTTTCAAGAAATTGATTATTTGCATCTAATGTACAGCGTTTTCTTGTTTTTCTTTTCATGTATTTGCTGCTCTACTCTTTCTTTGGCTTAAATGTTGTCTTTAAAAAAATAATCTGCTGTGCTTTTTAACTGTACTTAGAAATATAGATAAAGACATAAAATACCGACTTAAACATTTAAGCTTCCTGTAGGCGAGGTAGTGTATCAGGATGCATGCAAGCTGCAGCAGTCATACCAGAGAATACACACATACAGCACACTGTAAATCTGCAGTATGTTGTAAACGTATTTGGACTTTAAGATTTCATATCATAACATCATACTTTAATCCATTTCGTTAGAGTTTTTTTTTTAGGATATGTCAATATCTTTACGAAATAGCTTTCAAGTGAAAAAATACATGGTGTTATATTTTTTTTATTGTGACAGTGCATGTTTCCAATCCAACAGCTTTTAGAGGGCACCTAGAATTAGTGGCAGCTCTGTGTAAATCTTTATTTCTCAGTTTTTTTGTTATGACAGTAAAACAATAAATATGAATAAACCATGGAGTTTGCTTTAAATGTAAATAAAAACTAGTTTCAAGCCTAGCTTACATATACCTACATGATACATAAAAAACAATTCTAAGTCTAAATAAAGTCAGGCCTTGCAGATATTTTGTACTCAGTCCACTGTGTCATTTTTTTTTATTTACCGGTAAGCTATCCTGTTTTGATCTAAGAGCAAACATAATTATCTACATCTTATACATGCAATCAAAAATGTCCAATATCCAATCATCTCTTGTAGAAGCCATTTTCTCATTAAAGCTTTCCTATCACCTGCACTCAAAATGGGAAACAAGTAGGGCTGCAACTAGCGCTTATTTGGCAAATGGATTAATCTGTCAATTATTTTTTCAAATAATCAATTAACAATCGTATAGCAAAAGATTCCTTAAACAAGACTTTGTGAAACTAAATTTTTTCCCCTTGAGGAGTTCTGGATAGAGCATATACTGTAAACAGAAGAAAATTATTTTTATCTGAAATAAAAAATTTTTACATATTTCTTTTTACAATCTTGGTATAATTGCTGCTCTATGTGGGTTGCTCTGTCGGTTAAAGGGATGTTTCTACACTCCATTTAACGATTGATTGCTTACTAAATTAGTTGACGATCAATTCAATAATCGATTAATCACTATTAATTAGAATACTTGTTTCGGCCCTAGAAACAAGTATTTTTTTTTGTATGAAACATTCTCAGCCAATAGGACACCAAAGAATACGTTTTAAATACTAAATGATACGTCCATTTTTAATGCAACCATTATAATGATGTATAGATCTTTGCAGAAAGGGATTATATGTGGGCATGGCCATAATATGTGGCAGTGATTTCCTTCGTCTTTTTAACATTGCCACCAGTAGAGTGAGGATTTGGTTTAATATTTGCTCTGGACAATGGTTTTCAAGAATCCCACAAGGGTTTTTTTTTTTTTTTTTTTTTCTGTAGAACTGTCTTCATATTATCCAGCTTGATTATTCTATTGAAAAATACAGATGGTTTCCCACTTCCAAGCAGAAACGGTTAAATGCTGTTCTTTCTCACGTTACTCATTTTCTCCAATGTGTACTTGAACAGAAATATCCAATTATGTCATTTTTACCATATTGTTGAGAACTTTAAAGCAGAATGGGACCATGGGTGACCTTTTTTGGCCACAAGCAAAAGTGTTGTGAAAGATGAAAAGGCACAGCATAAAAATCACACCCTCCCCATAGAGGGATGTGGTGGCAGGATCATGCTGTGGTGAAAATCTGTTAAATTAAATGGAGCCATGAAGCTTGATGGGAAGATGGACAAAGCTGAAATTAAGGCAATGCTGCAACATCATGAGGACAACATCCTCTATCAGGACAACAGCCCTTCATTTTTTATTTGTTAGGGAGGCCTAGACAATGCTAGCCTGGGTGCCATTCCGAACTTAGTCCCGCCCACAACGTTTGAGTAGGACTACATCAGGCTAAGACAATGCCAGTAATCGGACCCAATCAGGAATCTTTGCAATTATGTCCACAGACAGCCTCAGTCTTGTCTTATGGAGCAGCAGGAGTTATTTTCCATAGAATAAAAACATACTAAAATGCTTGCAGCTGTCAATGCACCAACAGCTGGGTTAAACAAAGTATTAAATGAGTCGTGTTTATACTTTTATTTTAGAATTTAATTGTAAAAAAAAACAACTATTTTTTTTCACAGATCCCAGGAAAAATGTACTGAAATTATGTAGTAGAGCATTAACCAATCTAGGAAATGTTCAAGATGTATTAGCATATTTGCAAGGCAGTTGAGATGATCTCGGTGACCCTGTTGTCTCCACAGCGGGCTTTCATATTCCTGCCAACATGGTGGACCTGTTCCTGAACCGAGTTCTTGTGGAGAACAACTCAGATCAGGATGAACTCAACACGGAGCGCGAGATCATCGGGATCCTTGAAAACCGCATCCTAATGTTGTTCTTTGCATCAGCTGACTGTGAGAGATGCCAAAAGTTTGTGCCTGTTCTCAACAGCTTCTTTAAGAAGCTGAAAGATCCAGCTTACATCGAATATCCCAAACTCCTCGCTCTCATTTACATCAGGTGCAGATCTTTGCCTCTTATCTGTATCCTTAGGATGGATCCACTGATAACACACTCATGATTTTATTTTTTTTTCATCCAGTTTGGATCAATCTGTGCAGCAGCAGGAGAAAATTCTCAAAGAGCTCAACAAAAGGACTTTATTCTTGGCATTTGAGGATCAATATAGAGAGTAAGTTACTCCCTCTTTCCTCATGAATGCATCAAATAAGTTTCTGTTTTCATTGGTTTTGTGTTTCTCTGTGATTTAGGGAATTGCAGGTCATGTTTAAGGTGAAGGATATCCCTGCAGTGGTGGTGCTGCGTCCAGATGGCTCTGTCCTGTCTCAGAATGCTGTGCAGGACATCTATCGCCTTGGTACTGACTGCTTTCGTAACTGGCAGGAGTCAGCCGAGCTGGTGGAGAGGACCTTTATGTTCAACGAGGAGTTTGATGATCCTAACCTGAGGAGCGCCACAGACCCTGTAAGGAGACTGAAGTACAAGACTGAGGATGACAAGAGGAAGACGAGATGGTGGAAGATATGGGTGAAGGGAAAGGATGGAAAGAATGAGGAGGAAATGGATGAAACATGGGACATGAAAAGAAAGAACGGGGATAAAGGAATTTGGAGAAAGAGATGAATTTCTTTTATTAACTTGCCTGATTTTTTTGATTCTTTGCAGCTGCACTTTAGCCCTGATTTCAAGAAATCTATTAGATGAACATAAAATTATCTATCTATCTATCTATCTATCTATCTATCTATCTATCTATCTATCTATCTATCTATCTATCTATCTATCTATCTATCTATCTA
>NW_015151555.1:226987-228890 GCF_000732505.1 Cyprinodon variegatus | reverse complement strand
AGCTTAGCTAGCGGCTACAGGAAGCTATAAGAGTCTTTATTCTGATTATGAATCTATTTTGGCAGTACAGCGGGTGAAATAAGTAATGGACACGCCACCATTTTTCTCAGTAAATATACTTCTAGAGGCGCTATTGGCATCACATTTTCAAAAGATATCAGTAACAATCAAGGCAATCCACACATACAAAGAAACCAAACCATAGACGTCCAGAAATTAAGTCATGTGTAATAATGTGTAATGGGCACCTGCTGTATATGAAGATAAATTTGGAAAGTGAATCTTAGTTTTCGGTTTGCTGTTGCCTACATTGTTGCGTTGAGAGCCAACATGGTAAAGAAAGAAAGTTAAGCTATAAATATAACAGTGTTAAAGGAATTTATAGAAAAAAAAATATATCTTTTTTGTTTTTTTTAAATGTTTATGAAAAAAATTATTAACTTTAATTTATGATTGTGAGGCTGAATCCAAGGTTGTGTGTGGAAAATAATTCAATTCAATTCGGTTTTAATTCAATTCAGTTTATTTATATAGCGCTTATTAACAACACCTCACACTGAGCCTGGTTCTGCTGGAGGTTTCTTCCTGTTAAAAGGGAGTTTTTCCTCCCCGCTGTCGCTACAAGCATGCTTAGTGTGAGGGATTGTATTTGAGTCAATGAATCGATGCAATTAACTGGTTTTCCTTAGATAGAAAACTTTGAATCGATTTGACTGTATGATCTGGTGAACTGTAATGTGCCTTGAGATGACATGTTGTGAATTGGCATTATATAAATAAACTGAATTTAATTAATTGAACACAATTCATCTCAAGGCACTTTACAGAAATAGTCTTTATATTAAATATTCAACAAAATTATTAGAATATTACATCAGTCCAGTTAAGCATAATTTTATGTGATTCAATTGGTAAGTATGTTTGTTACCTATTTAAATGTTGTGATGTGCACAAGGTACTTTCAATCTGACAGTTTTATTTTTTAGCTTTGATTATATATTTTTTTAAGTAAGTAGTAAATGAAAATGTTCCTGCTGTGGTTTACTATCTGCTGTTATTTTCTGCATGAATCAAATTGCTCCCATCCACACTCCTCTATCAGTCTCTAAACAATAAAGACCAGAGTGTAACTTGCTTCATTAATGTCTTTTTTTCATCTTCATCAGCCTCCTGATGTGTTCATGTTTTCATTATACGACTGTATTCACTCAGTTCAATCACTGGGAAGACTGAGAGCACTTCATGTTCTCTGCTCCTCTGGTCACCTTGTCCCTATGTCCCTCCTCTACTCAGACAGAGGAAGGGTGGAGCCACACCGACTGAAAGCCAAGACACAGAGAGCGGCTATTGGCACCAGTATAGGGAAGGTGGAGTCACTGGGAGAATGTGATTTTGAATAACAGACTGGGACTTGGTCTAAGTTGCATCAAGAGAGACTTTCAAAGAAAAATAAAACCCAGGTTTGAATGTTGTTCTGTGTCGGATCTGCTGCCTTGAGGGGAGATAATATAGGTAAGCAACAGCAGGGATTATCTGATTTACCAGCAAGCGAGATTATATATGTATATAATACATGGCTGTAAGTAGAGCTGCCTGCAAATAGAAACTGACATAAAAAAAGGTGTTCCCGCAAATAGTCTTTGTTGAGTTACATTTGCAGTAAACAATCTGTTTTCTTAAATATAGATCACCATTTGCAACGTTTCAAACTTCTTTTTGATGCATTGCTAAAGTGTTATGCTCTTATTAATAAAGTGAAAGGAATAATGTCAATCAAATGAAACCCTGTGTTTTTATAGAATACAATTATTTGATATACCATATAAAGTGTATTTTTTTTAAACCTTTGTTTACTGCCACCATCTGTGCTGGAAAACCACTTAAAGATATCCATAATTTTTGA
>NW_015151555.1:211720-226763 GCF_000732505.1 Cyprinodon variegatus | reverse complement strand
TTTGGATTGTCTTTGTACTGAATTGTGCTATACAAATAAATTTGCCTTGCCTTGCCTATTTGTTCAGTAAATTTATCAACATTAATGTTTCAGTCAGTTTCTCTGTTCCTGCTCTGGCTTCCTCCCTGTCATCTCATCATGGTGGACCTGTTTGTTGATCGGGTGCTTGTGAAGAACAACAAGGATCAGGATGAGTTGGACACAGAGCGTGAGATCGTCATGCGCCTGCAAAACCGAATCCTGATGCTCTTCTTTGCCTCTGCTGAGTCTGAGACCTGCCAACAGTTTGCCCCCACGCTCCATGACTTCTTCAAACAGCTGACTGATGAGTTCTACGTGGAGCGCGCCGCTCAGCTGGTTCTTCTCTACATCAGGTGCATCAACAAACATTCAGCGAGATGCTCATTACGCACAGGTTTTCTCATCCTTGTCAAGTCTGTTTCCCTTCATAAATTTTCTGCGCCTTTTAGTAAAGCCATTTACTTTTTTTTTTTTCAAATTGTGTTAGAGGGTTTGCACTGCTCAAAAGCATATAGCACAGCTACAGTTGTGATTGTATTTATCTACGGTTATAACAGTTTAGTCAGGCATCTTTTATTTTATAATTCAAAGACAAAAACTATCAAAAAAGGCTCCTAAGAAGGGAAACCAATATTTAATGTTAAATTCCTCAGGCAAAGCTGTTAAAAAATATGTCATTTGGATACACTTTGTAATATTTTTTAGTCCTATGCCTTTCTAATGCGCTTGCATGTTGTTTCTGCAGTGGATGGAATTAGATATACAGTGATTTAACAGAATATCCTTAACTGGTCAGTTTCATAACCTACTTTTTTATTGTCTGCATAAATAAATCAAGTCCTCATAGTCTACAAAAGTAATACTGAGACACAAACTATGTTTTTTCCTTCAAAAAGGCCAATATAATCCACTGTAGTTAGTTGAACTTGATCAACACCGGCACCAAATGCAGAAAGTTGTCCCTACAGCATTAATATATTTCTGTTTTCTTTTTCTGTGTTAATTAATCACTTCTCGGCTTCTTTTCCTGATTTAACAACATCTCCAGAGACTCTGGATTATAAATTAAAGTTACTACAAACCTAAAACTTTACTTTGAAGGCTTTTATATCTTTAATTTTTTTTCTTAATCTAATAAACATTGGTTTTGGTCTGGGAATATAATCTAATTGTTGGGATTATGTTTGTCATTTTTCTCTAATGTTAATAAAGAAATACGCCAGTAGTTCTGCATTGCATTTCACAGGTAAATGTATATAATTATACTTCATATTAACCGTATCTTCTTTGTAATTAATTAAAAACAGTCGCAAAGTTTGTTTATTTTTTTATCTGTCTGTTCATGGTTATGGCCTAAAGCTAATGAGAATCTCAAATTTATTTTCTTTGAAAACCAGAAGATTACATTAAGACTAATAAAAACATTGTTATGTTTTATCCTACTCCATTATTAAAGTAAAAAATGCTAACTTTACAGTGATGCATATAGCGACCCTCCATTAATTATGTAGCTAACAGAATATTGTATCAAAGTAAACAATAGAAGGTTGAATAGAAGGAATGTAATCATTTCAGCCATTAAGTGACAGCGAGAGAAGCTTCCCTCCTGGGGTAAAAAGAAAGTTAATTATTTTCAGTTGAAAGTAAATGTATTTTATTAAGAAATCAGTGTCTCAGAGTCTGGAGAATGAGAGGAGAGGTGCAGAATCCAAGCAATAAGAGGTCCAGTGTGAAGTTTCCACAACCTGTCATTATGTAGAGCGCCATGTCATCTGCTGATGTTCTATTAAGTTTATTAGGGATGTTTTAGAGCATGTGCTTGATTCTGTTAAGTTTTATGGAGAGCTTAATTCTACATTTCCATCAGAACTTTGCAGCTGATCACTCTGCCAAATATATTAACGTAAAGTCCATCACTGGGCTTTATTCAATAAGCAGCAGAAGGACTTGACCAAGACCCCATCAACAATCTATGGATTACTGTCAAAACATAGATGGGAATCAGCAGACCTGACAATGTCAACAATCTGTTGGCTGATAACTAGAATGACGCACTGAACTGATGCATTAACTCATGCAATAGGGACCAAATACTGAGTTCATACCTTTTAAAGTACATGGACATAATTTCAATGAAGCATTTTGTCTGTTGAAACTGTCTTCTAACAGTCTTATGTAAAACTTTAATTTTGTGAGAGTAAACTATGTGTTTTCATGGGATGAAGCTATAATCATCCAAATTAATGGAATGAAACAAACACAAATTACTGTTTATGTAATAAATCTAGTTGGTATGAATTTCATTCTTGTGAATTAAATTTAGTACAATTAACTATCTTATCTATAAATTTCTAATTTTCTGAACTCTATCTGTACTTTTGAACATAGTTTAAAGAAACAGCAACTTAGAGAAATGCCTAACGATTATTTTCTATTTTCATTTTAATCCCTCAGTCTGGATCAAACAGAGGAACAGCTTGAAAACTTCCTAAAGGAGCTCCCAAAGAAGTCGCTGTTCCTCGCTTATGAGGATCCATACAGGAGGTGTGTGAAGCACGCGAACAGTAAAGTGTTACCTCATAATGTCAACACGCTAGTGTGTCACTAGTGTCTGCTGATGTGTGTGTCTGCAGGGAGCTGGAGGCCATGTTTAATGTGAAGGAGGTGCCCACAGTGGTGGTCCTGCGTCCCGACTGCTCCATCCTGACCCCCAACGCAGTGGAGGAGATCACCCAGATGGGTCCAGACTGCTACCGCAACTGGCACGAGGCAGCCGAGCTCATCGAAAGAAACTTCCTCTCAAAGGAGGACTTTGAGGACAAGTCCATGCGCAGCTTTAGCGACCCTGTCAGAAGACTCAAGTACAAGGTGGAGGATGAGAAGAAAAAGGAGAAAAAGAAGAAGAAGAAGAAAAACAGAGGTTGGGGTGGAGGAGGTGATGACGGGGATGAAGCTGAGGCCGGAGGAGGAGGAGGAAGAGATGATAAGGATGGAGGAGGGTCCATGTGGTGATGGAGATTATGAAAAAAACAATGCTGTGAATTTGACCCAATGGAGATAAATCGATTATTATTCTTTGAGAGAATTTTGCTTTTATTGGATATTTTCAGAGTAAATCTCCACATCGTGATAGTTTCACATAATTTTTTTAAACTATAGTTTAAACCAAACAGAGGTTGTGATGATCTCTTTGGCCCAGTGTGCGAGCTCTGCAAAATTACGGTATATGCATCCCTTTAGGCTTTTTACACTTTGTAACATTCTATTTATAAAAGTTAGGTCCAAAAACGCAAAGGTTCAAAAGAGCACAGATTAAGGCAGTGGAATAGAAAAACATCTCTATCGTTTAAATGAATATTTGTAAAAAAAAAAAAAAAAAAAAAAAAAAAATGTAATAGTGTTGGTTTTTAAAAGCTGAAACCTGAGTCCAACCCCCTTTGTTTAAGGTTGTTTTTCTATCTTAACATAAATGGCTGCCCTTACTCCTTTCTCAAACCACCTATCTTCTTTGTCTGAAATGTGAACATTCTGGTCCTCAAAAGAATGTCCTTTGTCCATAAGGAGTAGATGTCCCGCAGAGTCTTGTCCGGAGGAGGTCGCTCTTCTGTGTTGGGCCATGCGTTTGTGGAGACGTTGTTTGGTTTCTCCAATATAAAGATCAGATCATTCCTCACTGCGGTGAACTGCAGTAAGGAATGCAAAAACCTACGATGCAGCGATAGAGTTAATTCCTTCCTTGTTTGGAATGACTATGACCTGGATGACTAAGATTTTTCACCAACATTCATATAAATATGAATACTCCCTTTCACAGACTGCTGAAATCTGCCCCTCTTTGCTGTGTTTGTTTGGAATAATCTAAACATGATTCTGTGAAGTTTACCACCAAGCAAAAGGTTTGGTTTGAGCCAGAAGGAGTCGTATCCTTCTAGCTTGTTTTACTAAACCCAGGAGGACTACTAGAAGCCATTTCTCAATTTTCAACAACACGGCTTTATGGAGATGTAGTTATCCATGTTGTGTACCACCCAATCAAAGCTCGTCTTGAACAATTTGATAACCGATGAATAATTCAGCAGGATTAAAATAATGTTTAGTGAATGTTTTAAGTGTCTGTGAAGCCTGGCTGTACTTTCATGGTCTGCACAAGCAGCAATCACAGCTATTCAAAGGGAGTCAGGGTGAAAAGGGGAAACGAGCTCAACAGCATACAGTAATCAGTGATTTCCTTGCCATGTACTGAGGTCTATGTTTAGTGTCTGCACATTTCCTCTCACTTGTATACTGCATTGATGATGCTTTTGTGGGATCAGTTAGGATTCCCTTTTGGCATGTTTCCCTCCAAAGAAAAGGAGCATGGCTTGCCTTCGTCAATCTAAGAGCCCCGTTCCTTTAACACATGCTTTCAGCTTGTTTAAGCACAGAGTTCATTCCTGTTTTTACAATTTAAAATTCAACATATTTTCAAACTCAAACAACCAAAACTTTGACATAATTCTTTAGCAAACATTTGCAAAGAGCTGAGGCTTTATATGTACAAACGACAACTGTCATAAAAACAAAAACAGAAGGTCGAGGTCAACAAACCCACCCATTTTCATCTGATCCACTGGTTTACAGATCACGGTCAAAAACAACCTCAGTTGTATTTAAATGGTTAAAAGTAATTGTAGGGAAGAGTATAAAGATAAGCTAATAAATGAAAACCTTTTACCAAAAATAATAATTAGAGAGAATCATCAGCCCAGCCATGAAAGGACATTATGTGTTCGTGTTTGATTAGATGAATAAAAAAACATTAAAAACAGAAAGGGCCTAAAATAGAGATGAGGGGTAATGAGGAAGACTACTGAGGTTAAAGAAAGGAGAAGCACTACTTTGGCAAACAGAACAAAAAACATTACCTAAAACCTGAGGCCAGATAGGGAAATGTTTGCCTTATTGCATTGTGTGCTAAACTATCAGAGTCATCAAAGGTCTGTTGCTAATACTTGTTCAATCACCTAAGGAATGCCAGTTAAAAAAAACAAACAAAAAAAAAACTCCTCAGGGTCATTCATGCACTGGTGGTTTCCAAGATAGCTGTGCTTAAAAGGTTAATCTTAAGCGGGATGAAGAAACAGATGACAATATAGAAGCAAACCTGTAAACAAAAAAGGCACAGCAATGAAAGACCAATGACAGGAAGAGATACAATGAAGACATGACAGGTTTAAGAGAGATCCGAGGCACTTGACACCAAATATGTGGTGTACAGTAAATGAAAAATACTAAAAAATACTTCTTGATGAACGGAGAGCCTTCTATCTGTACTGTACTTAGCAAACTTTCACAGACAGATATCACAAAGAGGGTAGCAAATCCAAGCCAAACTACAATACAAAGGACAAAATACAATAAAATCAAGAGAGTGTGTCAGAAAAGCTCCAGTCTGATCCGAAGCTTTTTAGTCTCTAACTGCATTTTAGAAAGTATCCAGAGTCTGGTCTCTATGAAGAAAGGAAATGCAGTCTATTCTGGGTACACAGCTTGGAAAGATCAGTGTCCTCGAGTCCTGAACTGAAGTGGGTCTAGGAGACCCCTAAAAGATTTTAATTATGTATTTTTTTCAACTCAGAAATATTGAATGTTTTTTAAATATTTATTTTTATGGAAAACAAAAAGGACTGATCTGATATTATCTTCGTTGGCTTGGGTTTTGATGTTCTCCTTGTGTATATCCATTCAAAATTCTTAGGCTTTAGTTTCTTTGATTTCTGTGCATTTTATTCTATATGAATCTACATAAGCTTACTGTTTGTTTTCATTGTTCTTTACTGGTTTCCTTTGTTACCCTGTCTGTGCTCCATGCCCAAGGATACTTCATCAATTCCAAAGGGAAATTGAAAGCTTACCTTCTATATGTTCTCCTTTTTGTTCATCATTAAAGAATTGGTTTTCCTGATCAGTGTCTGTGCTCGATTCTTTAACTAACCTCAAATATGATGTAAAAACCACATCATTGTGGTGTTTCTGATAAAACTGCATCCCAGAGCTATTTTACCGCATTCAAGATGCTAAAACGACAGTTAACTGAACCCATAGTTGTAGTTTATATTCTTTTCATTAGTTTGCTAAATGTCTGGACACCAAATGGGCATACATAGACACTGTGGTGGCTAATAATTACAATTTAAAAGTTATGGTCTACCATACTGTAATCTGGTTGTTGTTGTTTTTCTTTTTGTTTCTTAGAATATCAAGATATTTAACTGAAATGTAGGTTATGTCTGGAATTATGTTTATTGATATTGATCTGAAAATTTCTAATTTAAATGCTGTGAAAGGAAATCTTTATGCAGATCCAGAATCCACATTAAAAGCAGATAATTGAAGCAGATAATCATCAGGTGTCTCTAAGAGCTCATATCCTTATTCCTGTGATTGGATGTCTTATTTCAATCTTTGTGAAACCTGGAAAAATTGACAATTATGTCAGAATTTAAGCAACATAATCCAAAGTCCTTCACGATTTCCATTGAAACATTGAAAATCTCATGCAGTCTGGCTGTGCAGCAAATACAATACCTCCCATTCGCCCATGAAAGAACTGCAAATGCACTCGGAGGTGGTCAGGAGGAGACAGATGCTGAGATGAAGGCGCATTATTCTTCTGCTTTTGCCTACACAGCAGCTTATTGTTGCTCACTCAGACAAACCTTGACAACATATCTGAATCCCTTCAACGACCGACCATCAAAACACACACACACTCCTGCCTCTCTCTGATTCTGAGCACGCGCACGCACGAACGCACATAGAAAGCCTAGACGCGTTGCGCGCTCTCGAGCGCAGAACGCGCAACAAGCGGGACCAGCGGATGGAGAGAGAGAGAAGAGAGGAGAGAGAGGAGGACGGATGCAAGGCGAGGCTAGGAGAGAGGAGACCGTTTCTCTCCTGCTTTTCCAGCTGTTTTCTTTGTGCTTTTTAGATTTGTTTTATAAAAGCATATTTTTTCTCTCTCTTTTATTAATAATAAAAAAAACGTGACAGATCTCACATCCTTCCTGATGTGTCTCGATTCATCACCATCGGTCCAGGATGCTGGAAGAGGCTCCTGTCGCGTCGATGTTTTTCACCATTAAAACTAAAAGGATGTACTCGATGAACATCGGACACATGCAGAGCGACAGCTGCCTGGCACGGTGAAGAGGAAAGAGGAGGAGGAGGTGGAGGAGAGGCATCGACGGATTGGTGTAATAATTTGCGCCTAATCACTGTTTGCGGCGGCTGATCGTGCGCTAATTTTTTGCCCCGTTCCCCATTCATCCATCCAGCTCTCCCAGAGCACCAAGGCCTTCACAGCCCCGCATTATCTCTGGACATGAAACCCGTGGGAATTATGATACCGACGTGACGCACAGTCACACACATCCACACAGAGAGAGGGTGTGAGGTCCAGTAGAGCGCACTGATCACAGAGGGGAGGACGCCCAGTTGTTGTTTGACAAAACGCGCTAATGACTGTTATTTAGATCCAGGCGGATTGGGCCCAGCAATTTCCCTTTTCATTTTTTATTACTATTTTTTTATGCACCGGAGCAAGTGGAGCGGGAGGCGGGTAGGAGGGTACAGCGGATGAGGGAGCAGAGGGACGGGATGCGGGAGACGCAGTGAGCGCGGAGGAGGAGGAGGAGGAGGAAGAAGGAACCAGGAGGATTGACGGTAAGATATGAATCCAAGCTGCGTGGATCCACCCCGCCCCTCACATTAGCTCTCTACCTACAACTTCACACATATGATCAATGCTGCTGTTGCGTTCCTGCTGCAGCCTGTGGCCATTTGATCAGTGACAAACATGCGTCTGATGCGCTGAAACTCCTTCCCCCTGGCTGCCATTAAGCCAGGCTCAGTAGTAGAGGAGACGTGGTGTGTGTGAGTGCTGTGAAATATTCATAAGGCATGTGATTGGCCTCAGAGGGTGACACTGACAACTGGCAAATGTCTGATGGAGGGTGTCCAAGCTGGCCCATCAGAGACCCAGGCTGCACCTTAATGAGAATGTCTTCTGTGTGATTTTTAAATGCTTATTCGTGACAAATGAGGAGCAAACCCAGTGAGAAGCCAGTATATCAATATTTCAGAGAGGGGATGAGAAGAGTGGGTCAGTGGAGGAGGAGGCCAAGGAGAGAGGAAGCAGAAAAACAACCAAAAAAAGATGTTGAATGATGGACTCTTTCTCCTATGCTGGAGAAAGAGTCATCTTCAGTGTCTGTATGGGTTTTTTATGTTTTTTAACGGAGATATAATCTGATCAGGTTTTTCTTGGCTGATACTATTTTTGAAGGATATTTTGACTGTAGGGAATATAACACTTAACGTGCTGCAAACAGGTAGCAGATGCCACTTTATAGGATTTGTTTTTTAATAATAATAATAATAATATTTAATAATAATAAATCTGCCCTGTAGTAGAAGTCAATAGCTGATCCCTTTACGGATAAGACCTTGTTGGGAGTTCTTAGATTTGTTTCATGTAATGAATAGCAGAAAATAAAAATTGTATTTCATATATTCCACCTGCCCAGCTTGGGGAAATTTACTGCTTCCTATCTCTGGCCGACGGCTCGGTGCTTCTGCAGTGATTTGGCAAAAAAAAAACCCAAAGGAAAAAGGAGATTGCCATGCATAATTACTTGAAATGTATTGACATGCAATCCTCACAAACACAGATCTTCAGATCACATTAGATTCACCTTTAATGTCATTAGACATTACACAAGTGCAAGATGCCTCATGAGGATGAGAGGTTGTAAATGTGTCTTACGGTGCATATCGAGGGAGGAAACAAAGGTAACGAGGGATGCTTCCACATTTACATAAACAGCTGAGAAGACAAAAGCAATTTTCATTAAAGCAAACACATACCCCCCCACACTCCATCACACACATGATTTGAAATCTACCATTTTGTTGCTGTATGCTTAGACCATCTCAAACAGGTTCCCGTCACGTCCATTTGAATCAGTCAGACACAATGAGTCAGTCTCCCCTGTTGCACTGGGAGCTTTTTACGCATGCAGGCCTGTGCAGAGCCGTGGGCGGATGTATCAGTGCAATATCAATCCTGTGGTACAAGACTGGACATTTTCAGGTACAATACCGACACACTGATTCAGAAAATAATGTAATAGATCTTGCTAAATTAGTAAACAATGTTCTGTACACAAATTATTTTGGTCGGTTGGATTAAAAAAGACTAAAAAAAGGAAAACAGCTGTTGGTAACCAGATGAAAGGATTCAGAAACCTTCATATGTAGTCGACCACAGATCTGATTGCAACAGTAAACAGTAGATTGCATATGCTTTCTTTGAACTTTTCACTCTACAAGAGTAAGAACTGCAAATTTCCTTCTGGGATTTGGGACTCGGGATTTATTTTCTGATAGTGTTTTGCTTCATCATCGATTTTCCATCTGTGAAATGGATTTTCTATTTTATGTGGTGTATAATGTTTTTTCTTAGAGTTAAAACGCAAAGTGTGGTGAGTTCATTTGTATTCACAGTTAGTTCACTTTACCTCTACTGCTGCAAGTCTTTTTGGGTATGTCTCTCCCAGCTTTTGAGAAACTGAACATTGTAGGCATCTTTGCATACTAACTTAGTGCACGAATCAGCATCAGAATAATTTTATTATCCTCAGGGTATTTCTAAAGATCACTGTCTAGCATTGCTTCCGATATTCAGATAGACTGAAGTCTGGACTCTGGGCCACTCCGATGACTGCTTTGCTCGAAACCACTCCACTGTAGCCCTGCCTGCTTGTTTAGGCTCACTCTGCTGGGAGGTCAAGTGTTTTGCAGCAGCTAACAGATGTTCTTACAGGATTTCCCTTCATTTAGCTCCACCAATCTTCCCATCAACTCTAGTCAGCTATCCCCACAGCATGATGCTGTCACCACTATGTTTTTCAGTGAATATAATGGTTTCGGGATTAAGAACATGCATTGGTTTTCTACCACACCAAGAGTACATGTTTGTTGCATACCATACATAGTTTCTGACAAACTACTAATGGTACTTCCTATGCCTCCCTGTCAACATTGGCTCTTGACTTAACATATCTCCAAAATGAGCAGATTTATGGTGTCCAAAACTAATACTCTTCTTGTGGAGATTATCCCACCTGAGCTGTGGATCTTCACAGATTTACGACAGGCCTCTTGGCTGCTTCAGGATGAGACATATGCAGTGGAAGACGGACCTTACCTTGCTTTAAACTTCTCTACAGCTTTATCTCCAACCTGGTTCATATGTCCTTTGGTCTCAAGGACACCGTTTGTTCTCTTTAACAAATCTGAGGACTTCAGGAAAAATTTACATTAATGCTGATATAATAATGCTGATAACTTGACTGTATTTGCAAGTTAGGTGATTTCGAAAGGCGGTTGCTTGACTAGTTTTATTTAGCTTAATATTGTTTGGTTATCTTAGCTTAATATATATTATTTGATATTTTGTAGACTAAAGACTATTTTGTCTCTCAGTGTTCCCATTGGAGGTGGTAATTTTGACAAATTCTTCATTCATGTTTAAATGTATTATTTAATCTGAATTAGTGTGTGACACTGGATTATCTGGTTATACACTGTACATTTTACAGTGTTAAAGTAAAACTTTAAGAGTTAAACTCAACACCACGCATTTGATTCCACTCCGAATTAGTGTTAAATCAACTCTATATAGTGTATATCTTTCTCCAGTTGTTGTTGTAATAACTCTTAGAGAGTCAATGTACTTTGACGGTTCATATTTAACACTGTGGAATTTACTGTCTACATTAATATGGTTTAAATGCAATTAAATTACTGTCCTGAAAACCAGTGACATCCAATCTAAATTTTCTTGATTTCAAAGTACAAATTCAGTCTTATCGTGTCTCTCAGCTCTGTTCTCTAGACTTTATGGTTCTGTTAGACCCCAGTGAAAAACGCTATGACCTGCATTATTCTACATGTCGCTTTTTGTTACACTTCAGAACATCAAACCAGTTTCCTGTCCAGACATTTGCTTTGACATGCTCGAGCAGACCATCAGTTCACAGGGATCACAAAAGAGACGTCCCAATCTCACAGAAATACAGAGTGTACCAAATCTTTTTTTTTGGCATTTATGTAAGGATTAAAATGCCTGGTCTAAGCCTATGTTAGCATGTTGATAATGATAAAATATGTATATTGTCTGCATTAACCAACAACTAAAGAAAAAAGAAAAAAATGTATATAAAGAAAAAAAGTATATATAAAGTGTTAATATAAACATATAGACATGGCATTTCTGATTTGATTCTGAAAGAATAGAATAAAATAGAAAATCCATTTACTGTCCCACAATTGGGAAATTCTGGTGTTTACAGCGGCAAAAATATTATAAACAAAATTCTCAGACAAATGTGGACCATAGAAAAATGTATAAGAATAAGATAATAGTGAAGAGTTAAAACATAAAAAAATAACATAATGTACTGTAAAGTGTTTTAACAATGTAAAACTGCATCTGGAGAATAAATAAACAGTATACAGCTATGGACATTTTTAAAGTAATGTACGTAATGACCTTAATGCCAAATTATTATATTGCAGTTTATACATTAGTTTGGTTTTCAGTTTGTGAAACCTCATAGCGTGAACTATGAACAGCTTATTTACAATGGCTTGTCTTAATTAGTTCCCGTTTTTGTTCTGTGGTGGTAGAGCAGTCAATGTGGCTGTCCAAAGGGACCCATTTGCTGCTGTTTGGAAACAAGCAACTTTCATGTTTTAATAAAGAAGTCGGACCTGTTTGTCACCCACAGCTCCCTGAAAAGAAAAGCACATTAGCCCAAAAGAAAACAGGGTTACATTATTGAAATATTAATAGCTGTACCTGAATCAGCCTGCTTGTTCTTATTTGACCTCTAATTTCTTTTCTCTCATAAATCTGATGCAGCAATTTGATAACCACTATTTCTATACTGTTCTCATTCATTTAGAGCAGGGGTTCCAGAAGTGGCGCTCTGGAATCTTTGGGGGGAGTTGAGAGACACAAAGTGTGCGGTTGCAAGATGATTTTTACATCTATTGTGATGTGATGCTAAAGGTATATATTATATATAGTATATATCATGAAATATATACATGTGATGTCACTTGAAATAAATAAATGCACCATAAAGTATTTATTAATTAATCTAATACATCCATCCATTTTCCATCATGCTTATCCCAACATGACTTACTCCATCTGTCCACAGGTGACAGACAGGGTACACCCTAGACAGGTTGCCAGTCCATCGTAGGGCAACACAGAGACAAACAACCATTCAAACACACACTCACACCTAAGGAGAATTTAGAGAAGCCAATTAATCTAACAGTCACATTTTTGGACTGTGCCAAGAAGCCGGAGTACCTGGAGAGAACTCACGCATGCTCAGGGAGAACATGCAAACTCCATGTAGAAAGACCCCGGGTCAGGAATCGAACCCGGAACTTTCTTGCTGCAAGACAGCAGTGCTACCCACACATAACATTAAATTGCACGATTAAATTATTATATATACCTTTGAATAATTCAATAAATATGTCTAGAACAATTAACTAAATCATTGAATGTCATTAAAAATACAAACAGATTTTAAACACTTTACTTCATAATTATTAATAAATATTGAGTTAAGCAAATAATATATATTATAGGGGCATGCCAGTCTGATGCTTTCTTCTTTTTTGGGGTCACAGGCTGAAATGTTTGGAGCATGCTGCCTTCCATTGTTGTATTATAGATGCCTTAACAGGTATTTTAAAATTAAATTTAAGCATTTGTCTCAAATGCTACTTTATTTATTCTTATGTCACTGTACAACAAACACATTGCAGTAAAGATTTAAACAGAAAGAGATATAATATAATTGAATTATAGTAATAGTAAAATGACACATCAGGGTCACTAAAGGGTGTCCACTTACAACATTGGTGAAGCAGTTAATTTTGCATGTCTAATTTTTGAAAGTGGCTTAAATATGAAAGCAAATACTTTTCTTCTCCAAGTATTTCTGTGAATCTTAACTTTAGGACCTTTGGTTTGAATGTTACCTTTCTTAGATATAGGTTAGACTATGTGTTGGATTTAGGAAATAAAACTACTGGGTAAAGCTAATTACAACAATTGAACTAAATAAACTGCTTTTATTTATTTCTTTTTTTAATATTAGAGACAAACAATGACTTATTAATTACTTTGTTATCAATAAAGTTAATAATTTTCTGTCTATAGTATTCCCTTTTGTAAATATTTAGACCTTTATAACCATTCAGTACCGCCTCAGTTACAGTGGTTAAAATTGATCCGTCTGTCTTTGCAATGCCATAAATCCACATTAAAGAAAACATTCAGTAAGTTACAATCTTTAATTGAAATCCTTTTGTTAGTGGTGGTGAAAAGGTCCCATATTGTTATTGTTTTTAAATTTTTTTCATACCCAAAACATCAATGTCACCTTAGTGTGCCTGCCTGACAGACCGCTGGAGATCAGCATACCTTAAGCATCGCTCCAAATATTGTCTAGAGACTTAAGATTAGTAATCCACGAATTCCCGTTTCCCAAGGGTATGAATATTCTGTGACAAAGAGGCAGTTTTCTCTAAGCTATTCTTTAAATTTGTAAAAGGAACAGTATTTAAGTAAAATACGTGTCTGTCTTTATAATCCTGACCCTACAAGAAAAGAGTTTCCCACCTCCGTAACAACACCCCTTTTTTTTTAATGAAAATAACAAGCTGCATGAAAGCTCAAATATGGCTTAACTCAGCTTGGACTTTAAGGTGGAATTGATTTTTGGTCAGGTAAGACCAGGATTTAGTTTTTCAACAACTGGTGCTAAAGGTGAGTTTGGCATCAAAAGATGAAGATGCAGAAAGAGGTAGGTACAGTCCAAATACAAAACGCCATGCATACTGTACACACACTCAGATAAAAGAGCAGTTTAAAGAGACATGGTTTTAGATTATGGAGGTTATTTAGGTGGATTAAGGGAGGAAGGCAGAAAAGCTAGAAAGAACGGACATATAGATTGGTAGACTCCATGGCGGAAGGATGGAATCTAACTAAGATTTTCTTGTCAGTGCTCCTTAGACAGTCAGCTCTACAATTATTTAACCATCTGATGACTCATGACCTAATAGCACTGCCGTCTGTCTTTCCCTACCTGCATGTCACGCAACCCTTTTTCTTCCTCCCCCCAAATCACTGTGACTGATCGAGTCACCGAAGGAAATAGAAGAGAAAGTGACCTGCAAAATTTTGACAAGGCTTCAAATACACTTTAGCTAAACGTACAAAGGCTGGATGAAAAATAAGTATCTCTACAAGATAATGAATGTGGGTGTTTTAAGGCAGACTTTTAACATTTTACCATTCCTCTTTAAAACTATGCGCCCCTTTATCTGCAATGATAATGATCTAAGAAGAGACAATGACAGATTTAAACGATTATGCCTAAGACTGTGATGCTCGGATAAAAGCAACATAATGACAAATGAACAAATACACTTAAAATCCTGCAGATTGTATGGCATGGAGAAAGTGCTTATAGAGCGTAATAGGCAGGAAGTGCTTTTAACTCGAAGAGCATGTGCTGAGGGCAGAATTAGGATCTTGATAAATATGTGAGAAGCCTCATCAATGTTTAATCAACCTCGGAGCAGTTTTAAGAGACTCGAGGCTTTCAGTGACGGCATATAGAATAAAGTCTCATTCAAAACCAGCATAAACTATTCCTGTCTTACGCATATTATTAAAATCTGCACATAGATTCAGGAAGGTGGAAGAGTTAGGTTGCGTTTGGTGGCATTTAACTTGTTAAGTATCCATGGTATTAAAAGGAGGTATCAGGCTTTTATTTACTTCACTGTTAAAAAGTATCAGGGTTATGGAGAAAATGTTGAGATTGTTCTTGTGACCTCTAATTAGCCTTTTCTATAACGCCTCAAATCTATGCTTTAA
>NW_015151555.1:199651-210916 GCF_000732505.1 Cyprinodon variegatus | reverse complement strand
TATATATATATATATATATATACATAGTTTTACGTTCATCAAATGTTTTTGCTTAATGCTTACTCTGTTAAATAAAATTCATTATACAATTCAAGGATTTAATAACAAATGAAAAATGTTTTGACAAAAATGCAAATAAATCAGATAACTTATTTTATTTTCTGTTTATATTTGAGCAAATATTAGCTCTATAGCTTAGCTAGCGGCTACAGGAAGCTATAAGAGTCTTTATTCTGATTATGAATCAATTTTGGCAGTACAGCGGGTGAATAGCGGAGAGTAAATATATTTCTAGAGGTGCTATTGGCATCACATTTTCACCACATGTCAGTACAGTAACAATCAAGGCAATCCACACATACAAAGAAACCAAACCATATATGTCCAGAAATGAAGTCATGTGTAATATTTGTGTAATGGGCACCTGCTGTATATGAAGATACATTTGGAAAGTGAATCTTAGTTTTCACTTTGCTGTTGTCTACATTGTTGCTTTGAGAGCCAACATGGTAAAGAAAGCAAATGAAGCTATAAATATATTAGTGTTAAAGGAATTTATAGAAAATGCAAAAAAAAGTAATTTAAAATTTTTTTTTTCCTATATATAGATATATATATATACTCTTGTGGGAACCATTTTTCATACAGTTGGTTAAAACTATGCCAACAATGTTATTTTTAAAACCCAATTTCATTTTCTAAGGAAATAAAATAATGCAAGTCTTTTATTAAATTCTAAAAAGAGACTAGCTTGTACTGATTGTAAAATTCAGTAAGTAAAGCTAACTTATTAAAAAACTTGAGTTAGCTATATATATATATATATATATATATATATATATATATATAAAAAGCATATGTAAGTATGCTCTTGGTGTATCTGCAAACAATTTGTCTTTTTACAGACAGAACACAGGCTAATGCTTTCAGGAGTGCTGAACATAGTACACATGCTTTAGTGCTTTGAACTTGCCTCTAATAGCAACAAGCAAATGATTGACAAAGGGTGACACCTCCGTTCCCCTGAGTTCTGCATCGACCAGACAAACATACAGGCTCTAAAACCCCTTAAGTGGCTCTGACTGCAGTATACAGGCTTCAGCCCACTGGGAGATGCAGAGGTCGATGGTTTGAAACTGGCTCGTGGACACGAACGCCAATGTATTGTCTTTTAATTATGCAATACTATGTGCATTTATAGGAAAAAAAAACGTTTGAGCATTCATTTGGAAAGTATTCCCCTCTATTGCTTTATATTTTTGTGTGCAGTCAATCCCTCGACTCAACCACCTCTTGATTGCTCTCTCTCTCCATCATTAATATACACATACACTCACATATAACCACCACCCCACCCAGCCCTCACCCCCACACACCCAACACCCCATCACATACACACTCAAACTCTGTCGTCCATTAGAACTACAATAACACAACAAGTCTGTTTTGTCGCTTAGCACTTCATCACAATCTCCCCTCAGGCTCTGTTAGCATTGATGGCAGGGTGGGGGTGAGGGATAGATGTGGGGGGTTAAATACTCTCTGCCGATCTTGCTGTTGAATTTATTGCCTCCTTTTCTAATACTGGGAATATCTTTTACTTTAGTTTTTCAGCATTTCGACAATTTTTATTTCAGAAAGCCTCATTGTGCAGGAAGCAAATCCCATCGTTTTTTTTCTTCTACTGCTTAGAAACAGCATCTTTATCAACACATGAATTCACAGACCGTGTCAACATCTAGTTTTTTAACTTGAAGCTTTTGAAGATAGAAGTCTTAAGAGTCAAGCCATCCCACAACATATAACGTTATCATCACATTGTTTTTCCAAGGGGGTTACGTTATTGTCCAGGAAATATAGCTGTTGCCATCCAGGGCAAAGGGTTTGGTATCATATGTGACCAGATTACCTTCTCCCACAGGTTTAATGTGGGCCCCAAACTTTTCAATAATTATCTGCCTCACTTATCTGCTGTGTAACTCAGTCGTTATGATGCTATTAGTTTACTGCTCTCAAACAAACAGCCAATATGTTACAGAACAGCTGGATTTACAAGAAAAAATGTAATTATAGTTTGCAAAATAAAATATAATTGTAATTTACAGCATGAACCCCATCAAGCATATTAATTAAGATGACTTCTGAAGGGAAATTTCTTTGAAATAAAATCCACATTTTTAGATTTTTACATGTAAATATAGAAAAGTTTTTTTTAAGGATAAAATGTAAAAGTCATATGTAAAAGCTGTCAAAATACTTTATTTTATAATGTTTTGTAGGTAACCAGAATTATTATTCAGTGTTCTTACCAGTAACATCATGCATCTTCAGGGAAAGGTTCACCATACTGTAAATGCATTTCTAATCTGAATAAAATGGTCAAAAAGAAAAACACAGTGTCTGCATTAATGGATGCATGCATGTGCATGTGTAAATCTTTGCACTCCAGGCATTTCCTCACACACGTTCTCACTAAGAGGCTGCTGTTACTCCAAGTCAGCCGGCTGGTGGCCCCGGGCTGGATGTTGGTTGCAGGCAGGGGGACGGGGTGTACGGCTTTGTCAAGGGCCATCAATGTCCTTGCTCTACTTACTCCACATCAACACTTACGGGGTTTTTGGCTGTAGGAGTGAGAGGAAGAGGCAGACAGTCGGGAATGCAAGCAAAATAAAAACATGCTACCATCAGGGTTTTTGATATCTCTGTGTCTAGCTTTGTGTGAGTGGGATAAAAAAACAGAAAATGTACTCATTTTGTGTAATCTTTTGTGTATGTATGTGTTTGTGTGTTTGTTATGGTGATCCTGTGGCCTCTATTACAGCGTTGTTGGTTGAGTGCGTTCAGAAAAGGCAGAGGTTTCTGTCCCGCCTCTTAGTTATGCGTGTGCGTGTTCAAGCCAAAGCCTTTGAATGCATTTTGGACATTTGTTGAGTAGTGACCTAAATCTGTCGGCTAACATTACCTAACAAGAAGAAGGAGGGAAAAGTAAGTCACATATAAATATAAAGGCACACATATGTTTATGTACACACAAAGTACAGCCGCTTTAACCTTAATCATCAGAAAAATGAGTAATTCACATCCCAAACATAGCCATAGGAAAGCTAAATCTCACCATAAATCTGCAGTTAGATTTTAACCTTCAATAAGCTGTGTGGATTAGTCTGAGAAAGCATAGCACATGCCAGATAATCAAACCTAATTAACATTACATTCTGCGTAGCAAAGATATATTTTGACCCAATTAATCGTATTCCTTTAAATCTAGAAGAACGTCCATTAATGATGGTTTCTTCAAACAGAATTAAATGCAGCATTAATATAAACGTTTATTGAAGGAGAAGTTGTTCATATTATTTTTAATCTATAAACAAATTGACTTAATCGTTGCCAAGAAAATGTTTCCTGAAAACAAAGCTACATAGAGGAACACATGCTGACATTTCCTACATGTCACCACATTTGTTTCTACACATCTTTATGGTCACAGTTAAATATTTTAATATCAAACACATATTTTGAAAATTCAGTTAATACAACAATCAGATTTTAAATTATGATTTTATTTTTAAAAGAATTTTTTTTTCAAAACAAACGTGAACCTTAGTGAAAATATGATTTCCCTTTAAACGTAAAACAAGGTTGTACAAACATCACAGAACAAAACTGCCATCAAACATTTATGATAAGGAGAGGTCACAGTTTGAAAAAAATAGACCCACTCTTCTTTGCAAAATGATTGTATTAGATCATTTTGGAGGATTTATCATCATTAACCAGTTGATGCCGACTCAACTCAATTCTGTTTATGTCAAGACTTTGACTATGCCATAAAAATAAGCTCCTTTTCCAGACATTCTTTTGTCCAAAATGAATGGTTTCACCAGATTTTCTTTAGGCTCTAAAGCAACAAAACCATCATATCAGCAGTATGTAAGGTCCTCTTCTTCTATAAGCTGCACTAGTCTTAGACAGAATGAACTTCAATCCTCAGAATATTTTCCCAAAGTATTTCAGACCATCAAGATAGTTTCAATATGAGATGGACCATTTATGAGAGTTTAGCATTTTCCTCAATGGTTCTCCCCCAGCTGTGTTTTATTTTGTTGATTTTACTCCCTTTGTGTGTGATTACCCCTCTCTGATTTTAAGCATTGGGTTTTGTTTTCTAATTGCTGGGTTCTCCACTGCTCTCCACCTGTATGTCTTCTAAGTTTAAGCTAATATTCTTTAAAAAAGATATCCTCATCATGCCTTTGCCAATGTCCTGTTGACACTTTGGTCCTGAACAAGATTTGCAAATCATTTTATGTTTCTTTTGGTCTGTAGTGATTTCCCCTCAAACCCTACATTGAATGCGGTCTGCATATTGTCCCTCTAGTCTTTTAATTTATAAACAGAGGCATAAAATGGCACATTTTTAACACTTTTCTATACTTTGTAATGCATCATTTTAGACTGGGACATTATTTATTAACTTTTGAACCAAAGACAGCTGTGACTTGGACTGAGTCTCACATGCCACCCTTTCCTGCACCACTGCTGCACCTAAAATTTACATTTTAAAACCAATTTCTGTAATCACTCATAATATCTGTGTCTGAAACTAGTTTGCCTGATTACTTGAAAACATTCAAGTGTGACAAAAACAAAACAAATGACTGTGTAAGAGAATAGATGGTTT
The DNA here is from genome assembly GCF_000732505.1 of Cyprinodon variegatus. Classification (NCBI taxonomy): domain Eukaryota; kingdom Metazoa; phylum Chordata; class Actinopteri; order Cyprinodontiformes; family Cyprinodontidae; genus Cyprinodon; species Cyprinodon variegatus. The sequence continues at coordinate 206,232 of NW_015151555.1, read as the reverse complement.
CTTTTTATCTTCACAGCATGTCTTATGGCACCTTTCTTTTTTGTTTGGCGTTCATCTGTTCCTTTGTGCTTAGAATGAGCTGCAACCTCTAACTAAAAAGGTTTATTTTCATGATCCCAGGACATATCAGTGCAAAGTTCCTTGTTATTACGGTTAGTTTTGCTCTTTCAGCTTGTTCTGTGTTAGTTATAATTGGTGACTTTTATGTGATTCCCCCTGTTTCCCATTTTGTGTTCATTCTGTGTTATTTATGCCGGCCTTCTTATGTTTCCTCAGGGAAGTTTGCAGAATTTGTCCATCCAGCTGATTCGTTTTCCCCGTTCCTTGTAACAATAATCACCTTCTGCAGTTCATAGCCCTTCATTCATTGTGACATTACCCAGTTAATCTTGTTATGTCAAGACTTACTGATAAATTATAGTGTTAGAATCTATAGACTTGTAGATTTATTGAACACCAAGTACCATGGATCATTGTAAATACACCTTATAAAAGTAGTTGCCTTATGTGGAAATGAATGTTTCAACAACACAGCAATAAGGGAGCAGCATGTTGGTTGCTCACCAACACAACGTTATGGTCAGCCCAATCCCAGGGTCCCAATCTAAAAATAAAAAACCTGCAAGGAGACATTAACCATGCTTCGTCTGAGGAAAAAAATATAAAACAAAAACCCGTCGAATCAGTTCTATTATTCAGGCTGGCATTCTCAGATACAGTGTTTATACAATTAAATATTACTTCAGTGATTCATAAGAAGGCTTAACCTTTAAACATTACCAAGTCCATGCAGTAAACGTTTGAGTGAGAAGCTATTATTGCAACATTTTCCTTACTTTCTCTCACTAAATGCCAAATTTGATCAATTTCAGTAGTTTTGGAAATGTAAAATGTTCCCAATGCTTCCAGTTTATGGAATTGGAGGCTAATTTAAGGGTTTTGAATATTACTTCATTTTTCAGATACACTGCAGCTACTTTGAATACAACCACTAAATGCTGTAGCTCTCTTTCATGCTGTCTTTTTGTAAGTGTCAATTTTAAGAGTCCTAAATCTTTCACGTCATAGTAATATGACTGTTGGATTACGCGCATCAGAAACTGAGGGAATCTCTGAAAATAAAATGCTTTGATATGTAGATTTCTGTTTCAGGAGCTTAGGTTTAATTTTTTACTTGACTAAGAGAAGCTCTCAAATGGGTAATTCTGGCTGATCCTTTTTTATTAACCAGGTGAGCAGTCTGATGGTTGTAATCTCCAAATGTTAGACAGTTCGTAATAATAGAAGGTAATTTCATTGTAAACGAAACAGACCATCCTAATAATTCAAAACTATAAAAGGTACATGTAGGAGAGGGTAGAAAAGCCAGAAGTTCGGTCAACAGTGGAGTTGATTGTAAGATGAAAAGATGGCAACTATTTTCAGGAAAATACAAAACCTGGTGGTCCTGTGAGGACCACAGCAGTGAATAATCAAAGAACTCTTTTCATGGAAATAAGAAAAAAACACCTTTCTGAACACCTCAATAAATGAAGGACTCCTCAGGAGGCAGAAACATTTTCATCCAGTTTTCTTTAAAAGACTGAGTGCAAACAAAAGGTTTGACCTAGGTTAAAACAAATTAAAGACATCTTTAACGTTTTATGTTATTGTAGAGTACATGTGACTACATCACAACATATTTAAACACTTTTTAGTTTTTCACCTACATGTATAGATACAGGGAGATTAAATATCTTTTCAGATCTTTGTATTCATTCCTTAAGTCAACCCAACCTTTCCACAGTCACATTTCTCTCTTTGCATGTAAGCTCAAAGTCATCCAGGTCATGGCAACAAAAAACAGGCTTAAATTAGAAGGCAACATGACTTGGAATGTGTGCAGAAGGAAAGTCCTCCATGCTGCTTAAAAACATTAGTGCACCAAGTTTGCTCTGGTGCGAGCAAAATGAATTGACAAAGACTCCTGGTAAGGTGTTGAAATGAAAGTCAGGTTGTCTTCTAATTTAAGCCTTATTGTGATTTCCCTCTTTTTTTCTCAATCAGTTTTTCACAGATCTTCTTTCCAAAATAACTAAAGCTCAGTCAGACTGGGTGTAAAGTGTCTATAAACATCAGACTTAAATCTAAAACACCTGGGTGTAGACTTAGGGCAGAGGTCACGGATTAGCGGCCACGGTCCGGATCCGGACCCACCTGCTAGCTAATCCGGACCCAACCTGATTTAAAACATTTATAAATTACCGCATATTGTCCGACGAGAGTGTCTAACTTCACTTGCGCTGCTTCTCCTAATACGTTAAAGCCCTCCTGAGCGCCCGGCACCAGGCTGCACGTGATACAAATTAGCCAATGAGCTGTCTCAATTCAAACTGTGAGTTCGGGTGTTTTATAAAATATGTGAATCTTGTAATTGTCTATATACCAAACTGAAAAATTGCTTTTCTCTACTTCAGAAAACATTTTTTTATATATATTTTTGTTTAAAAATTCAATGTATAAAATTGATGCATAAAAACCTGCTTTTTATTTCAGTGTTAAATTCTGTTTAAAGTAATGGATTATAATTAAAAATGTCTCCGGATCTTTACTAGTTGTTTTTTTTGTTTATTCGGACCCTGCTGATTTTTGATTGTTACCCCTGAGGTAGGGTATGTTTAATGATGATAGAGGAACCAGCTGGACTGTCTGAGGTCTGTTAGCCTGTAGCAGGTCTTGTCTTGTCCATGAGTTGACCAGCTCTGCTAAAGAAAACCATCCCCACAGCATGATACTGTTATGAAACTTCTCCTTGGTATTAAAGGATTTAGGCCCCTAGTTTTTTGTTTTGCACATTGTGTTTTTATTTAGGCCAAGTTTAATATTTGTCTTTTATGAACAGTGAACCTTGTTCCACTGTTTGCTGTGTCACCCTCTACACATCTTATAACAAACTGCCAAAAGGACTTGTCAAAACTCAGAAAGTGCATTCTTCCATAAAGGTCAGACTTCTGAAGTGAAAAAGCAACAGTTGTACTGTTAATATATTCTTGCGCCTGAGCTGTGGATCTCTATAGCTTTATCAGTTTTCATGATTCTCTCGGTTGCTTCTCTGATTAATTCTTTCCTTACCCAGCTTGTCAGGTAATGTGGATATTTGCCAACAATTGAGTATTTTTATGATTAGATGACTCCTAAAGGCTTCAGTGGATTTAATTTAGGAGTATAAAAGCAGGGTTTCATATGATCAGCACATTGTTCAGATTTACAGTCTCATAAATCCATATTGGTCTTTCTACTTCATAATCATGCCATATTTTTTCTCAGCATATCACAAAAGGATATTTCAGAAATGTTAGAGGGGTATAAATCTGTGGAAAAAAAACAGGACAGTGTGCTGCACACTGACTTTCGCTCATGGTTTACAGCAGAGCTCGGACCATAATGTTTAATTATCTGTTTGTGTCTAACTTTCACCTTAAACTATTCGGTTCGCCCCTCGGCTCTTAGAAATCTTGTTTTACCTCATTAGAATCCGGCTTTGATCCCCATGAGGACTACAGCTACTGACAAGGTCAAAGGTTATACAAGTGAAAATTCCTAATTAGGTAATAAAAACAAGGACACCCAATCAGTTCTGCAACCGGAGTGTTTAGTTCTTCAGACCACACTGCAGCAACCGGCTGATTAGCATGCTAAGCAGGAAGGAGAAATGCAATACGGCGTATGTTGTAGTTTAGCCTCTATCTGCTGTTCTGTCGGAGGCCAAGAGTTCAGTTTATATTCAGGAATCATATTACTGTTGTTCTCTTGTAGCTCATTCGCCTGCATCCCTTATGTTCTCCTCATGAAATTGCCCTGGGATCACCCTCGCCCTCAGTCAGCTGTTTACCTCGTTACGCCTGCTACGGATGAGGTCGATTCAGCAGCATCATTTATTTAGGATTGATGAAAAGTGGCCTAAACCGAGTGCAGGCGTCCGCCTGCGCATGTGTGTGTGTGTGAGAGAGAGAGAGAGAGCTGGTGTGATGGAGGGAGATCAAGGCCTTTTCATGGGTCAGCGGCCAGTTTCGCCTCTGGCTAATTGTAGACTTAAAACACAAACTCTATCGTATAGACTTTGACTCCCAGACAAATAAACGAAGCATATCTCCTCATTCTCCCTTCCTCGTTTTTTTCTCCTTGAGACTGCTCTGCGCGGTCGCCATGGCAGCAGCAGATTGAGTGATTTTTCACTGCACGGATTGTTCAATTGTTATCTCTGTTTTGCTCTCTGGCTCTGTCTGCCTCTCCCTATTTTTTCCTCTGTCTCCATTCCTCCTCTGCTGTGTTGTTTCACGTGAATCCATTTCATTCTCTGTGTGGGTTACTGATCATCCTGCATGCTCCCGCACACAGATGTGCACAGGCAGAACACAATGCAGCTCTTCGCTCTCGTTTTCACCGTTGCTCTGTCTCCTCCCTAGGGTCTCAAATTGCAGCTGGTGGTGTGAAGTCCTAACTCTTCCTGCTCAGCATGGCTATGTCTCTGTGGTGTATGGCAGTGGGTGTGCTAACTCTGGCTCAAGTCACCCCCTCTGGTCAAGGTGAGTTTTACTAGCGATATATATTCCTTAAAAATGAAAGCCACACATTGTACATTTTCATTTTTATTTATGAACGATACATCAGTTGCAGTTTCTTATCTAATTACACACTCAAGATATATAAAAAAACACCCACATACTGATACAGGATTTTAAAAATTTTAATTTCTCCCTGAAATCCCAAATTTGTAAAAACTACATACTGTGTAGTTTCTGACTGAACTGACATTTTGGAGGTGTTTGTAGAAAACTGTATAGAAATAAAATAAAAACTTCGGACATTGTTGACCTTTATATCTGTCAGTTAAAGTCTTCAAATAAAGGGCCTCAGGTACCCTGGACAGCAAGAACATTTTCAGTTTATTTGCCCTTTATAAATGAAACAACTTTTTTTTCTTTTCACCTGTTTTTCTTCACCTGTTTTGTCTTGTGAAACAACATCAAATATAAAATTGTATTCCAAGAGCCTTAGATTTTATCTTAACTGCAACAGCAGCATCCAACATAATATTTAAGAAATAGAAAGTTATTATAAACCATTGTTTTACCTTCTTAGATGATTTATTTCATTTCAACTATACACAGGGGCTGCTTGATTATTTAAATAGACATACAAACAAATGTTGTTTAAACATTTTATTTAGCAAGAAGTGCTTTCAAAATGTATGCAGTTCGTATAACTTATACAAGTTTTTAAAATATATATCAGATGAAGGTCTTAAGTGAAAGACTTTTTTAAGATCTGCCTTAATACAGTCATCAGTATTTATAACGCGTCTTTAAAGAAATAAAATAATGAAAACAAAAAAAAAATGTATTTCTCCTCAGGGATTGATCAAATTAAATTAAATTGTTAAAATTATTGTTTGTATTTTAGAGGAAAACTCTTTTGTGAAAGTTATTATAAACCATTGTTGTAACTCCACTGTTGTAACATCTTATGTCTTTCAAACAGCTAACTTTAGTTCTTACTCTTCAACCAAGTATTTGGTATTACTTCTACAGATATATTTATATAAATACATGTAATGTTTATGTATAGTATATGGTGATGAATACCTGAGCTTGCCTTATATATATATATATATATATATATATATATATATATATATATATATATATATATATATATATATATATATTTGTGTGTATATTTAATTATTTAATCTACTTTGTACATCACAAAAGGTAGAATAATTTCAACAAAGGCAAGCTTCGGTATTCAGCACAAGAATTGCAACAGCATTCAGGTAGATGTTGCTGTGGACCTGAAAATGGTAATGGTTTGAAATAATTGCTGTAAATGCTGTTTATATGTTCTGAACCTTAATCATCCACCTCTGGTTATTTCTACCAAAGTTCTGTTTAATCTTGTTATTTTGATGTGCACGATTGTTAGCCTTCCCGTTTATACTAATTTCTGTGTCACAGTGATTGTTTATATAACTTAGGCTTGCAGTGTTTGTTTTCGACAGTACATTACTGAATGCTAACAGCTAAAGTTAGACTACAGCACTAATCCAGAGTGTTAAATCTTTAAGTAACTTTAACTGGAGCCATTTTCTCAAATTTTTTTGACACTCAAAAGGGGATTTTATTAGTATTGCACAGATGCTGATATCAGTATGGGGCGGGGCATCCTTCACTAAAATGGTGGTATTGGTATCGGTGAGTACCAACAAATAGGGCACCGATACCATTTTGACAGCCAAAAGTTTATATAACTATTGTCACCCATTCCAGGTAGGCAATATAAAGTTCTACTAAATTCACTTTGTATTAGTCCTTTTCCTGTTTCACAAAGGTAGGCAGCGGCTTGACAAAGCCATGATGGCAATTATTTTACATCCAAGTAATATGCAGTTCTTCATATACGCACACACACGTCAATTTCGAACAGGCGGTATCAGTATGGTATCGGTATCAGCCATTACTGCACAGCCAGGTATTGGTATTGGGGCCAAAAAATGGCATCGGCTCTTTCATATACAATCACATCAGGTTTTAATTGTGAAT
>NW_015151555.1:148507-199031 GCF_000732505.1 Cyprinodon variegatus | reverse complement strand
CTATAAAGGGTTAATGGACATACTATCCAAATGCTATAACAAGTGTAAATATTTGTTGTCTTTAAAATACATATTTACCTTAGCCTGTCAAATTCAAAATAAGTAATTTGTGTCTTCCTACTTTTTAATTAAGCTGTATAATTTTCATGACAGAGACCTTCCATACCATCAAATATGCTAGATTATTTAATTGGAAATGGATGAAATTCATAAAGGTGATTCAGTTCAATGTATAAAATGTTCAATGCATAAAATGGTCAGTAATTCAGCACCATGGACAGCTCCACCCCACCAGCAGAAAGCGAACACACAAGCCATTTTAGATTTAATCTCTAGAGGCACTCTCCCTGCCACGTGTGCACGATACTTGAGCTGATGTGGAAAACTGAATTAAGGTAGCAGTAATGGGATTTTCTCCCAGCATGTTAAGATTCTCTTTACACAGAGCAACATGTTAAAATATGGTCCTCAAAGGCAAGAAACTGACACTTGCCGAGCTGTTTTCACAACAGGGTAGTACCTAATAATGTCAGGAAGCCTAAAGAGCCAACCAAATCTCATGGAAGGTAGAGGTATAAGGTGCAAGTACAGTCCAGATAATGTTTTTATATTCATCAAGGGCCTAATTTCTGAAGCAAACATAGATCTTCACAGTGTTTAATTTGTCATTCTGAGTAAATGATCTTAGCATCCGCAGGAGAATCATTAGAGTGTATCAATGTTCACAGGTATGATAATTATTACTGATAAAATCACAACAGATAATTAAAGGGAACACGCTTAATTTCACATGAAAATCTCTCTTTAGCAGAGATATTTTTGTCAATCTGAGTAGATCTTTTTTAAAGCATGCGCCACAAAAATTCAGTCTGAAAAAATAAAGCTGAACAGATGGAGCAAAAAAAATGCAGTAAACTGAAATAAATAGTCAGAACACTAATTGGAAAAATACGTCTTTTTCTGCGAAAAGGAAAATTTCCTTTTTAGTTTTCGGTAACCCTCGCTTTCCACAATTTCCACTGAAATACTGTACACACACACTGAAGGTGTCCTCTGTTTGAAAAGGTACAATCAGCATAGAGTGACTCACTCTGTGCAAACTGCAGTTATTAATTACCTCAAAGCTTAGATTGGCCCTGATTTAAACATGTTGTATCCTCAGATGAAAAGGAACATTTATCACAGCCTAAAATGATACCAGCTGCACATATATATATATGTGTATATGTATACCTATTAGAGAATCGTGCACTAAAGGCTCTGAAACTGACAGCAGCACTGAAGTGTGGATAAAAAGGGGTGTGACGGATGCATTTTATCAGTCTTGGAAGGCAAGTGGCAGCTCATCCAGCAAGAACCGAGCTGGAATTTCAATGTGGATTTCATCTTAAAAGCTTGATAAGCAGTCTCAGGGTGTTCCAGCTCTTCCTCCATCGGTTTTATGTAAGAACATGTCAGCAACAGTCACATAAATTGCCTTGGAAAGGAATCTATCACCCTTGAACTTTTTCATATTTTTCCATGGTACTAAAACCACAGATTCAATATATTTCACTGGGATTTTATGTAACAGACCAACATAAAGTAGTGCTTAAATATAGATTTACCTTTGTTTAACATTAACACTGACTAGTTTCTCTGTTCGTCCTGATGAGAAAAATTCCAAGCTGTTGTAGCACCAAGGTGTTTCATCCTCAGTTTCTTTTGTAAAAAAAAATAGTTTCACAAAATGTAAAACACACCTTCCATATTTGACGTAACAGTTGGTTTTGTGCATCTCTTACACTGGTCAGCAACCTTTACAATTTATAGTATTTTTGCCTTTAGTCCAGCTAAATGCAGTTTGTTTAGAATTAAAAACGCTTTAAAAGATTTCCTGAATTTCTCAGAAATATCTATAATTGGAAAGGCTATGTAAGTATTTCACAAGAACATGTTAAAAACTGTTAAAACTCACATTTACTTTAACCCATTACTTTTAAAAACATTGCTCGGAGCCACCGCGGAGGCTCCAAGGAGCTTCTTTTGGCTCAGAAGCTACAGGTTATAGCCGCCTGATATGTTATGTAAAATGCCAATAACATAGTTTATCACAAGTTTTTCCTTAAAAATATTTAGATAAATATTTTGGAAATACATACAGTAGAGGATTAATGCATGAGGTAAGTAGGAGGCTTCAAAGACTATTGGATGCCAAAATATATTTGGTATTTTAAATGCCTTAGCCTTGATTTCACCAAAATCATAATATCCATGTGGCAAATATCATCAATCAGATGCACTTTTCTTTGCAGGTTATGCTCTATATATATATATAAAACAAAACTGACAATTTGGCATCTAGGATCTTGTCAAACCAACATCACAAACAAATTTTGTATAAAATTTTATTGCACTTAAAAAGTGCAAAATACCTGTCAGTTTTTTTTATGTTTAAGTTTTAAATTTCTGTACTGTTCACATGTAAAAACATGTTGGGAAGAATTGTAACCTGTCAAAAAATAAATTTAAGAGATTAATCACCCTATTTAGTCCTTTTTCACATGTTTTTACTTTAAATCTAGATGCCATTTAGGTTCATCTTTTGCCATCTTCTTCCGCTGTATCTGCATTTTATCCATTAATAGTTTGTGTAAAGAATTATCAGCAACAGTGAAAGCCTTACCCTGAAAATCACCAAGTAATTATGAACTTATTATGAATTTTCCTTATCTTCCTTTCTCTCTGCATTCCCCACATGCTCCACCACCTCTCACTTGCAGCCATGTCTCGAGCCGCCATGCCGTTTGGGCTGCTGCGCAGGGAGCTGGCATGCGAGGGTTATCCCATAGAGCTACGCTGCCCAGGAAGTGATGTGGTGATGGTGGAGACAGCCAATTATGGACGCACTGATGACAAGATCTGTGACGCAGACCCCTTCCAGATGGAGAACACGCAGTGTTACCTTCCTGATGCACTAAAGATTATGTCCCAGAGGTTTGTATCCATTGAACTGCATAATTTGTACATTGGTGAGGAAAACATGTGCAGTGCATTTCTCACGCATTGTCACAATGCAATGAGCTTCATTTTATTTTCTTAGGATCTCATTTGAAAGGCCAAAGCAAAGAAGCCCACAAGTGTGAAGTAAAATAGAAACCATCAAGTAATTGTTTAAAAGAAATTCTCCTTAATTTGGCTTATTCAGAACATATTAAGTAGTATAAAAAATTTGATTTGTCTAATTTAGTCTTACTATAGATAAATCTAGCTGTTCTGGTGAACAACAGAGACATGACCATCAACATAAACTAATAGGCTGGGGAAGATTAGTTTTGGTTAGAAAAGCAGCCAAAAGGCCCAATATAACTCTGGAGAAGTTGAAGAGAATCACAGCTCAGCTAGGAGAATACCTCCACAGCAGAACCATTCATTATGCTCTCCACATCTTTATGTTAATAAGAATGGAAAGAGGAAAGCTGCTTTGGGAGAAAGCCATAAAAACTCCCTTTACAACATAGCAGTAGCTGCATCATAATAAGTGACCTGAGCAAACATCCTGAACCACAATGACATAGTTAAAAAGAGCATTTCCCCATGTTTTAACTTGAGAATTTGTAAGAAGACTTACTTATTTAATATCCTCTCTATGTAATAGACCAAGCTGGAACTATTGTCAAAAGTATTTGCTCCTCTTCTGTCACATGTATAAGAAACTGAAGTCCTTTTCTTTAATCATTGGGGTTAATGATATGTTTTGTTGACACTTTGCAACGTATATGATTTTATTTTTTCTGCGAAGGCGTAGGGGAGTTTTTAATCATATCTTTGAGAATTTGTATTGCATTTGTATGGTTGAACACTAATGTTGGATGAGGAGGTTTGGCTCTAAATATCTGATTTAATTCATCCCAAAAGTGTTGGGTTGAGCTCCAGTCTCTTCAGGACAAACCTGTTCATCCTCTCTGGATCTTGGTCATATTTCAGGAGGAAAGAGAAATCTTTAAACTGCTGCCATGATGTGAGGTATATTAAAAGTTGAATACTGAATACATATGCATGTACAATATGCCACACTTTTTAGATTTTTTATTTGAAAGCCATTAAACAGTTTTTACAAAGTCACTTGAGTTTGTTTGTTTAACACGATGAACTTTGGAAAAGTTCCAGATGTATAAATTGTTTTCCAAGGAACTCAAACAATGCAAAAAAATTATGCAAATCATGACCTTATTCAAATATGTAAAAGCATTCCTGAAGAAGGTAAACTAATCAATACAGTTTCTGGCTTGTACGCCTGGTGTAGGTGTGTTCCCGTTAAAAAATAAATGTGGATTAGGTGCAAACATTACACCGAACAATGCTCCCTTTGTGTGTCGTGTGTTTGCAAGTACTGCAGAATCTTTAGCCGCGTACGGGTTGTGTACTCAGCTGTGTTTTCCTAGAAGAATTGATCAATATTCGGCCAAAGAGAGTAGACAAATGGAGGATCCTTTGCCTCCTCTTTTCCTGTCTGTTAATCCCTAGACTTCCTTTTCCCCCTCTTACTCTTTCCATTTCATTGACCGATTAATCAATTCATCCATTCTGTTCCTCAGATGTAACAACCGAACTCAGTGTGTGGTGGTCGCGGGGGTTGATGTCTTCCCGGACCCCTGCCCCGGAACGTACAAGTACCTGGAGATCCAGTACGAGTGTGTTCCTTATAGTAAGTACACATTAATATGCAATTAATACACAAAGACACAACGACACACACACTGAACACAGATTTAACCTAGAGTCATGATGCAGGTTGGATTTTTGATCCTCAACCCTCTGATGTCAACTATTTCGCTTAGAGATTGATGGAATTAAAAAACATGTGAGATGTTTTATAATTTTTTTTTCTCAGGAAAGGTGTGTGTGCGTGTTGGTTTGTTTCAATCACAAACCGAAAGCTGAGAGAGAGGTAGAGAGAGAGAGAGCTGAGAAAAAAAAAGGAAGAAAACAAACTGTGGGGCATTTGCAAATTGTCACAAAATGTCACGTGTGTGTGCGAGCGTGTTTGTGTGGGTGAGCTGTAGCGTGCACGCGCGCTTGTGCTTCTCTTTTGCAGATTCACGCCACAGGAGTTGCTCTCTTTTCTCCACAGGAGCCTGATTGAGGGAAGGAGAGATCGGGGGGGAGTGGGGAGGTGGAAGAAAAATATGGAGAGGGATGGAGGGAGGTTGTGGGGGGGTGAAAAGAGGAAGGGAATATGTTGGGGTTCTTTTATGGTTTATCTCTTTTTTTTATATAAACAATAATGTTTTACGTGAGATTGAGTTCCAAAAAAATCTTTATCTGTGCAACTTTCTTTCTTTCTTTCTTTCTTTCTTTCTTTCTTTCTTTCTTTCTTTCTTTCTTTCTTTCTTTCTTTCTTTCTTTCTTTCTTTGGTTTGTTTTTATCTTTCTTTCTTTCACTTCTTTCGTTCTTCCTCTCTTTTTTCTATCGTTCTTACTCTCTTTCTGACTTCCCCTTCTTTCCCCCTCTGACTTTTCTTTCTTTCTCTCCCTCTTTTTTTTCCTATGCTTGAGTAGAAGTGGACCAAAAAGGTAAAGACAAACACTGTAGCATCTTGAACTCTCCTTACCCCCAATCCCTCTTCTTTCTCTTCTTCCTCTACTTCTCCTCTCCTCTTCGTCTATCCTATCATTTCTCTCCTCCTCCAACCCTAGGACGTTGTTTCGTAATCATGCTGGATGTTGCCCCCTTCCTTTCCTCCCTCTTTTTTTTACATTCTCCACACAGTTATTTGTTTTTTCACATTTTCTCCATCTCTTCTTGTATTCAGATCTGTCTATTTGATCCAATTTTATCCAGGTTCTGCACCTCTCCTTCTTTCTTTCTTCCTCTCTTTCTCCCTGCCTCTCTTTCTGTGCACACATTAAAACACAACTAGTTGCACAAACATGAACACTTTCTCTCTTTTACTCCCTCTTAACTCTTTCTTCCTACCTTTCTTCCTCTCTTCTTTTCCAGTCATCCTCTTCATGCTTATTTTCCCTTTTCTTCCCTTATAGGAAGAGCCCCTTATTTATCTTCATAGGAAAAATAAGACGAAACGTGTGTGTGGTTGTGTATCCGTCTGGATGTGTGTGCTTACCAAGCACCGCTTACATGCGCGGGTGTGTGTGTATGTATGTGTGTGCGTGTGCATGCCTCTTTGCATGCCAGTGTGGGACTGTGCAGTATACATATGTGTCCATGCAGTTATTGACATGTGGGTGGACCAATCGTTGTGCTCGGCGTAAACTAACCTGCCCTCTCATTCACTTCAAGGCAAAATTTAGCCCCGCCTTCTACGCCCCAGACTCTACCTCACACTCTTGTTCACTTTTGCACTAACCCCCCAACCCCCTACACACATACACACACACATACCGAAAGAAATACTCAGATGCACAAAACACTTAAATGCACTCATACAACTTTCATTGCAGAGTCCTTATTGTATTAATCAGCACACACACATGGTCACACAGTGTGTGATTTGAAACATTTACTCGTCTCTTCTATAGCTTGTCTCCTGAAATCAGAGCAGGTGTTTTAAATCTCTTTCCTTTTTTCTCTCCGTTCTTTTTCACGCAATCTTTCTGCATCATCATTTAATTCGATATATTTTTTTCACGCTTTCATTAATTTTTCTTCGATCTTACATCGGCCTCCACTTTCTTTCTCACTTCCCTTCTTCCTCTTATGTTCCCTACTTCTGTTTCTTATTTCTCCCATCTTGCTTTTGACCCACTTTCCTAACACCAACCTCTCAGTTTTCGTGTGCCCGGGCTCGCTGCTCAGCATCCAGCCGGACTCCTCTCTCCTGGAGGCAGAGCATCAGTCCGGGGCCTGGTGTAAAGATCCCCTACAAGCAGGCGACAGGCTCTACGTCATGCCATGGACGCCTTACAGAACAGAGGTCCTGTATGAGTACGCCTCGTGGGATGACCTCCGTCAGAACAGAGTTACAACTACCTACAAGTGAGTTTTTTTACACTGTATAAACTTTCCTGAGAAGGATTGTTAAAAACCCTTCCAGATTGTGATTTTGCTTTTGTTTTTTTCTCAGAAATGCTGCGATATTAGAAAAAAAAAGGGGGAACACAATTAAAACAAAAAAGAATATCATATAGAAATCAATTATCTGTGATAAATCATATTGTTTGGCTCATTTTTTTCCCCGCTCCAAGCTCTGTTTGCTGTTAGACCTGAAGCATGAGGACTGCACTTACAGTAGCAGCCATTCAAAATGGCTCTTCCCAATCAAACACCAGCCGAATGGCAGCCCACTTCCATGCGACTCCAAGCAGAATCCCTTCCAACTTCCAGCCAGTGACCCCCTCCTTCTCCTGGGCGTGCATATTTTTTACTGACTTACCCTTTCACTGAATTACACGGAGATGGCGCTTCTCTTTAGATCTTAATGTCGACAAAAACGTGACAGAAAGAATATTTCAGTACAAAGATTGATTTAAAAAGGAATTGTAGGGGACCAGCCAAGGTCCAGACAAGCGCCCATCAAGGAAAGTGGGGACATTTTGAATGGCTATTACTGTATATAGAACTTGAGCAATATATATAAAAAAATTAATAAATCATGCCAGGATCTAAAAGAAAAAAAAAACAAATAAAAATCAAAGGAACTGACATGCGTCAGAGTTTTTTTCCATAAATGGTAAAAACAAGGATTTGTGGTTATCCCACCTAGGTGTGTTTGGCCCACAAAGATAGTTTATGATACAACTACAGAAAAATAAAAAAGAAATAACATCTTGATCAGTTGCAAAACTTTTAGAGAAAAATTTTGTGACAATCAAATAACAAAATAGAATGAAATAAAACAATAGTTTGTGGGAAAATGGCATACAAAGAGTGTTTGTCAGACAACCACTGCAGGAAGAAAAATAGACCTATCAGAAATGTAATCACATAGATGTGTTTTCTTTGTCCTGGTAATTGTCATAAGTCTGCTCCTCAAGCCAATTTTCCCTAATTTACAACAGGATTTTTTTTTATATTGTGTTTTTTATTCTTAAACAATTATGACATGAGCTCTTTAATGAGTGTTTCTCTGTCTTAGGTTGCCGAGTCGTGTGGACGGTACAGGTTTTGTGGTGTATGACGGAGCTGTGTTTTACAACAAAGAGCGAACGCGCAACCTTGTCAAATATGACCTACGCACTCGCATCAAGAGCGGCGAGGCAGTGGTGGTCAACGCCAATTACCATGACACCTCTCCTTACCGCTGGGGAGGGAAGTCGGACATTGATCTGGCAGTGGACGAGAACGGGCTTTGGGTAATCTACTCTACCGAAGCCAATAATGGACGCATCGTGGTCAGCCAGGTAAGAGGATCAAACGTAGATCAATACTGAGAGTGAGGAGGAGGAGAGCAGTAAGGAGGAGGGGTTGAATTCTACTTGTTCTACCCAAACAGGTGAACCCATACACCCTGCGCTTTGAGGGCACCTGGGCCACAGGCTTTGACAAGCGTGGAGCGAGTAACGCCTTCATGGCCTGTGGCGTGCTCTACGCCGTGCGCTCCGTCTTTCAGGACGACGAGGGCCAAGCGGACAGCCGAGCCAGCAGCAACATGGTGGTGTATGCCTATGACACCAGCCGGGGACAGGAGCTGCCTGTTCAGATACCATTCCCCAACCCTTACCAGTACATCTCCTCCATCGATTACAACCCCAGAGACAACCAGCTATATGTGTGGAATAACTACTACATGCTGAGATACCCTCTGAGCTTCACACCACCGCCACCAACTAAAGGTGTGGACACCAACATATCTGTTGTGTCATATGTAGAAATATGCTACATTTGGCTATTTTCCTGAAAAGTGTGCCAGGCATCTTCTTTGTCACATCATCACCTTTTACTTATTCAACTACAGTTTTCTTCAGTTCTCATAGAAGATATTCTAAACCTCTGGTGGTGGCAGTATTATGCTGTGGGAATCATACATTTTTGAGTGTGGCAGGGAAGCAGGTCATAGTTGATGGGAAACTGGAGACAGTGGGCTCAAACATGCAGCCAGAGCTAAAATCAAATCATCATGTACATGTTAGAATGGCCCAGTCTAAATCCAACCGAGAATCTGTGGCAAGACCTGTAAACTCCTATCCACAGATGTTTCTTTTCAAATCTAAGGAAGAAAAATGGGTAAAAACATAGTCTACTGATGATTTTTCAAATGCAGACTGAGAAAGAATTTCCTCGTAGGTTAGCAAACATTTCTTGTAGCTCTGGGGAGCTAAATAAAAATGCAGGTCGGGCTTTTTCTGTTGTTTTTCTTTTATCATCACTGTGATCCTTCTATATTAGACTTAGACAGATTTTATTTTGTCTTTTTGTACACACAAGTGTAAACCAAAAGACGTTTCGTTAAATACAGCTCTCTAGACTATTTCATTTTTTAAAGTTCAGCCTTGATAAAGGTGAGCAGCAGTGCTAAAAACATTGTGTTGAAAAAAAAAGTGATGTCACAGTTTTTAAGTTAGTTCTTTGTTTTTCATTAGTGCAAAAAAAAGGACTCCCAACAAGCTACATAGAAGTTTATGGATTTTTATGTGTGTATAAATGTGAAAAAGTCCAAGCAATAATAAATCTTTAGATCAGATTCTGTAGGAGGACAGTGCTTCATTNTTTTTCACGCTTTCATTAATTTTTCTTCGATCTTACATCGGCCTCCACTTTCTTTCTCACTTCCCTTCTTCCTCTTATGTTCCCTACTTCTGTTTCTTATTTCTCCCATCTTGCTTTTGACCCACTTTCCTAACACCAACCTCTCAGTTTTCGTGTGCCCGGGCTCGCTGCTCAGCATCCAGCCGGACTCCTCTCTCCTGGAGGCAGAGCATCAGTCCGGGGCCTGGTGTAAAGATCCCCTACAAGCAGGCGACAGGCTCTACGTCATGCCATGGACGCCTTACAGAACAGAGGTCCTGTATGAGTACGCCTCGTGGGATGACCTCCGTCAGAACAGAGTTACAACTACCTACAAGTGAGTTTTTTTACACTGTATAAACTTTCCTGAGTAGGATTGTTAAAAACCCTTCCAGATTGTGATTTTGCTTTTGTTTTTTTCTCAGAAATGCTGCGATATTAGAAAAAAAAAGGGGGAACACAATTAAAACAAAAAAGAATATCATATAGAAATCAATTATCTGTGATAAATCATATTGTTTGGCTCATTTTTTTCCCCGCTCCAAGCTCTGTTTGCTGTTAGACCTGAAGCATGAGGACTGCACTTACAGTAGCAGCCATTCAAAATGGCTCTTCCCAATCAAACACCAGCCGAATGGCAGCCCACTTCCATGCGACTCCAAGCAGAATCCCTTCCAACTTCCAGCCAGTGACCCCCTCCTTCTCCTGGGCGTGCATATTTTTTACTGACTTACCCTTTCACTGAATTACACGGAGATGGCGCTTCTCTTTAGATCTTAATGTCGACAAAAACGTGACAGAAAGAATATTTCAGTACAAAGATTGATTTAAAAAGGAATTGTAGGGGACCAGACAAGGGCCCATCAAGGAAAGTGGGGACATTTTGAATGGCTATTACTGTATATAGAACTTGAGCAATATATATAAAAAAATTAATAAATCATGCCAGGATCTAAAAGAAAAAAAAAACAAATAAAAATCAAAGGAACTGACATGCGTCAGAGTTTTTTTCCATAAATGGTAAAAACAAGGATTTGTGGTTATCCCACCTAGGTGTGTTTGGCCCACAAAGATAGTTTATGATACAACTACAGAAAAATAAAAAAGAAATAACATCTTGATCAGTTGCAAAACTTTTAGAGAAAAATTTTGTGACAATCAAATAACAAAATAGAATGAAATAAAACAATAGTTTGTGGGAAAATGGCATACAAAGAGTGTTTGTCAGACAACCACTGCAGGAAGAAAAATAGACCTATCAGAAATGTAATCACATAGATGTGTTTTCTTTGTCCTGGTAATTGTCATAAGTCTGCTCCTCAAGCCAATTTTCCCTAATTTACAACAGGATTTTTTTTTATGTTGTGTTTTTTATTCTTAAACAATTATGACATGAGCTCTTTAATGAGTGTTTCTCTGTCTTAGGTTGCCGAGTCGTGTGGACGGTACAGGTTTCGTGGTGTATGACGGAGCTGTGTTTTACAACAAAGAGCGAACGCGCAACCTTGTCAAATATGACCTACGCACTCGCATCAAGAGCGGCGAGGCAGTGGTGGTCAACGCCAATTACCATGACACCTCTCCTTACCGCTGGGGAGGGAAGTCGGACATTGATCTGGCAGTGGACGAGAACGGGCTTTGGGTAATCTACTCTACCGAAGCCAATAATGGACGCATCGTGGTCAGCCAGGTAAGAGGATCAAACGTAGATCAATACCGAGAGTGAGGAGGAGGAGAGCAGTAAGGAGGAGGGGTTGAATTCTACTTGTTCTACCCAAACAGGTGAACCCATACACCCTGCGCTTTGAGGGCACCTGGGCCACAGGCTTTGACAAGCGTGGAGCGAGTAACGCCTTCATGGCCTGTGGCGTGCTCTACGCCGTGCGCTCCGTCTTTCAGGACGACGAGGGCCAAGCGGACAGCCGAGCCAGCAGCAACATGGTGGTGTATGCCTATGACACCAGCCGGGGACAGGAGCTGCCTGTTCAGATACCATTCCCCAACCCTTACCAGTACATCTCCTCCATCGATTACAACCCCAGAGACAACCAGCTATATGTGTGGAATAACTACTACATGCTGAGATACCCTCTGAGCTTCACACCACCGCCACCAACTAAAGGTGTGGACACCAACATATCTGTTGTGTCATATGTAGAAATATGCTACATTTGGCTATTTTCCTGAAAAGTGTGCCAGGCATCTTCTTTGTCACATCATCACCTTTTACTTATTCAACTACAGTTTTCTTCAGTTCTCATAGAAGATATTCTAAACCTCTGGTGGTGGCAGTATTATGCTGTGGGAATCATACATTTTTGAGTGTGGCAGGGAAGCAGGTCATAGTTGATGGGAAACTGGAGACAGTGGGCTCAAACATGCAGCCAGAGCTAAAATCAAATCATCATGTACATGTTAGAATGGCCCAGTCTAAATCCAACCGAGAATCTGTGGCAAGACCTGTAAACTCCTATCCACAGATGTTTCTTTTCAAATCTAAGGAAGAAAAATGGGTAAAAACATAGTCTACTGATGATTTTTCAAATGCAGACTGAGAAAGAATTTCCTCGTAGGTTAGCAAACATTTCTTGTAGCTCTGGGGAGCTAAATAAAAATGCAGGTCGGGCTTTTTCTGTTGTTTTTCTTTTATCATCACTGTGATCCTTCTATATTAGACTTAGACAGATTTTATTTTGTCTTTTTGTACACACAAGTGTAAACCAAAAGACGTTTCGTTAAATACAGCTCTCTAGACTATTTCATTTTTTAAAGTTCAGCCTTGATAAAGGTGAGCAGCAGTGCTAAAAACATTGTGTTGAAAAAAAAAGTGATGTCACAGTTTTTAAGTTAGTTCTTTGTTTTTCATGAGTGCAAAAAAAGGACTCCCAACAAGCTACATAGAAGTTTATGGATTTTTATGTGTGTATAAATGTGAAAAAGTCCAAGCAATAATAAATCTTTAGATCAGATTCTGTAGGAGGACAGTGCTTCATTCAAACTTCCTTTTTCCCATATAGGTCCCCTATCTTCTTTGATGACCACGGTGCGGTCCTACACAGCTACGGTGGCGTTGACCCCAGTGCGGCCATCAGCCTCACACCCCATCGGCGTCATCAACAGGGGGCCGATCACAGCCATGGTTCCGCTGACCCCACGCCCTCCTCTGCGGGTTCCCTTGGCCCCAGGTGGGCCTGGTCAGGTGGGAGGATGCGAGGGCCGGGTGGCACGAGGAGTTCAGTGGCCCCCAACCCTAAAGGGAGAGACAGTTGAGCGGCCCTGTCCTAAAGGCTCCCTGGGTATGTGTAGCATTTGTTTTAGTGTGTGTGTGTATCTTGTTTTCCTTCCAAATGTATTCAGGTGTCCTCTCTATGAACTCAAACGAGACAGACCGATAGAAAGAGAGGAGTTACATGGTGCAGAAACAGTGGATTTGCCAAGTCCTCCTCTCACTGAGCAGCTGTCTCTCCAGCCCACCCTCCCTCTGAGGAGGAGCTGTTATGCAGATTATGTAGATAATCCTGCGGTGCATTTTGCCGAATCATGTCAAATCATTTTGGCATGGATTTAGTACCGGGGTGATGATTATACTGCAGCGGAATTATCTCATGTCATTTTTTAACTGAAATCAGGTGGATCTGTTTTTCTTATTCCTACTCTTAATTTGCAGAGCGTGTGAGTAACTGTCCATTAATTAGTACTTTAATGAATTTATGAAACAGTTGAGTGGATTGCTTATAAAGTTTTACACTGCGCTTTATTTTGAGAAGACTGCTTATTTTGTCTTTATCAGCAACAAAGACTAAAGACTATAAAACTAAGAAAATCTTTTTTATGTGTAATTACACAGAAGAATCTGTTGAAAACTAAATATATGATCAAACAGAGAATATCGCAATTTTCAAACATATTAATTCATACATAATACCTGTTCTTTACTAGTTAAAGTTGTAAACTACAGTTTGCCCCTAAATCCTTTTGGTCAGCCTAGATTAAATCATTTTTCTTCAATTTGGAGAGCTAGAACCAGCCAAGTATCCAAGAAGGAATTACAGCTCCCTAACATCTGGTTTTATTACTGAGCAGCTATCTGGTCACGATCCAGAGAGGAAATCATTTCAGTTTCTCTGTTTCTCAGTGATAGAGCTGGATTCAATCCAGATTTTCTCCCTCTATTTTTTCAAAGGTTTTCGCTCCCTGTCTTGACAAAAATGGTTCTAATCCAGTTGATCAGAGAATTCTTCAAATTTTGGGAAAGCAAAATGCTTAATTTCTGCTATTTTACATATTATTGGCCAATATTACTAAAAACTAGATGCATAAACAATATATTCTGCCATGTATTCTTTCATGATTACCAGTTTGAAAGCAGGAGAGGGTGTGGGCTTGTGTTTTGTGTTCCTGCCTTTGCTGTTCTCTCTGTTTTTTGACTTTGTCTCCCCCTTTCTGTCCCTGCAGGAATCGCTTCCTATCAGTGCATGTCATCTCCGGTGGGTTGGAACTCCCGTGGGCCTGACCTTTCCAACTGCACCTCTCCCTGGGTCAGCCAAATCGCACAGAAGGTCGGTGCCTCACACAAACACATTCACACTGATGACCAAAGTAAAAACACGCGCTAGAAAATACCCTGGAGCTGCGCAACATGCACCGCACTCTGTCTTTTAAATGTCAAAACATTTGACATTACAAACACTCTTGACTCATTCCAGATCAAGAGCGGAGAGAATGCGGCCAACATCGCCGGGGAGCTGGTCAACCTGACCCGGGGACGGACCTACGCTGGTGACATCAGCATGTCCGTCAGGCTAATTGAACAGCTGCTGGACATACTGGACTCTCAGCTCCAGGCCCTGAGACCAGCCAATAAAGAGTCCGCTGCACGCAATTACAACAAGGTAGATTAATATTATTGGCGCGGATGTTAAGAATGACCTTTAGGGGAAATAAGACTGGAAATGTCAGTGATTGCAGGTTTAATTGTTCTTTTAATTGATGTTTTTCTTCTTCTTTTAGTTGCAGAAGAGAGAGAAGACGTGCAAAGCATATGTTCAGGTGGGCCTTTATATCATAGACCAACACAAGACAGATTATAGCTGTAAAGCGAAAATATTAAGCATACATAGTTCATTTTGAGCTTTATTATTCTGATTCTTCTTAATAAAACCCAGTGCGGCCACATGCTTTCAGATGTCACCTTGTTAATGAGTTCAGTATAAGAGCTCAGTCTTTGATTTGAGCTTATAAAGACAATCTAAAAGAGTAGGTGCTGCAAATGTAGCAATGGGTGTTTCTTTTAACTCAGGGAGACTAATATAAATGCATACCACACCTTACATGTCTTAAGAAAATTGAACTTTCCTTCCATTTCACATTTTTTTTATTTATGTCAGTCTGTTACATAAAAATCAATTTCAATCCATTAAAGTGTGTTGTTTTTGACATGGCAGAAAGTAGAACCTGCATGCTTTAGTTTGCTTGGCACATTGATGAACAGACTTACCTTCAGACTGACGCCTTTCTCTGTCTCTGTCAGGCTGTGGTTCAGATAGCTGATAACTTGCTGGGCCCTGAAGCCCTGGTGTCTTGGGCCGATATGAGCAACCTTGACCAGTCCCGCTCTGCGTCGCTGCTGTTGGATGCGGTTGAGAAAGGAGCATTTCTGTTGGCGAATAATCTCTACGAAGGCCGATTCAGTGACAGGGCGCCTAATGTCGGTACGTCTGAATTCTCTTTTCCTGCAGTTTTTCTTTCTCAGTGACTATCCTCATGTTATATATGATCTTTTTCTCGTTTATCTCATTCAGAAATATTTGTGTTTTTTTTGGCTCATTTACAGATCTGGAAGTGTACGTTCTAAATACTGAGGCCGACATACAGGACTTGACATTTCCTCACTCCTATGACAGCGACAGCATCCTGCAGATATCAGCCCAGGCCCTGCAGCAGTACAGCAACAATGGTCAGTGGAGCTTTCACCATTTTACTTTAAGTTGCCCAACTATACATCACTTGCAGTGAAAAGGTTGTGGGTTCTATTCCAGCTTCAACCTGTCAGGTTTAATTGGCCCCTGTCCTTTCTCCCCTAGTTTTTTTCCCCCGTCTTTGGTTGTCCGATAATATGTTCCACTTGTGATCACATATCAGTGGCCTTTAAACGCCTGAAAACATCCTCTTAAATGTCTTTCCCCTCTCTGACTTTTGCATGTTTTTTTTGCAGGTCAGGTGAAGCTAGTTCTCTCCCTCTTCAAGAACCTTGGCCCCTTCCTCACCACCCAGAACTCAACTTTGCGACTAGGACTAGGACTTGCTCAAGGCCAAGAGCCGAGTCGCAGAAGCCTGGTAGTCAACTCCCACGTCATTTCTGCTTCGGTGCACAGAGGAACCAACCGAGTGTACCTCACCGAGCCTGTGATCTTCACTCTCAGACATCTTCAGGTGTGTTTATTTGCATTTAATCGTCTCAAAATTACCATTTAGATAGAGTGAAGTCCTCCTGTTTGGATTCGGAATTTCTTTTGAAGTAATTTATGGGACATTTGTTCTTTTTTTTTTTTTTTTGATTTTCATCACCAGCTGGAAAATCACTTTGGTCCCAACTGCTCTTTCTGGAACGCCTCGGGGGTTTCTGGGAGCGGCAGGTGGTCCACGCAGGGCTGCAGACTGCTGCACACAAACAACACGCACACAACTTGTGCATGCAACCATCTGTCCAGCTATGCTGTCCTCATGACTTACCAGCAGCCAGTTGTAAGTCACACATCTGTACATAACCGCATATGATACAGTTTTAGACACGGTCAAATTTTGGGGGCCGCTGATAAAGCTGAGAATCAGACAGAGAGAGCCATTGATTTTGTGTCTGGTAAACGATTCCTGTGTTGATTCAGTCATAAACTCTAGATTGGTATCCAGTGAAATGAACCATAAGCCATACTTCAGTTTCTCGAAGGAGGTTTTTATTTAAAATGTCCTTGAGTTTAAAAGAATTCATGATGCCATGTGGTTTTTAAAGGTTTCTACGTTGTTTGGCCAAAATGGCCCACAGCATCACTATACTCAGCCATGGAAATTAGGCATTTTTCCCCAGATGAAGGTCACATCTAACAGTTTTTTTATGGAGACTTGCAGACCCCACTCGTTAATGCAGTTTCATAATATTAAACCAATATCCTCCTCACTATGAATGTGTTGAAGATAATCATGAATCCTCTTCCGGCTTTTTTCACACAGCCAGTCATTTTAAATGTTTTAATTATTGTTCTGATTGAAGATAGACTTTTCATGGTATTTTATTTCCTTTCCCACCAAGTGTTTAAGTAAAATGGCATCATAATCAGTCTTAAACTAATCGATCAGAGAATCACAGATAACTAAGGCTTACTGAGTTTTAACAACACTGGTCTATTTTTTTCCTAATAGTTTTCTTCAAATGTTGTTAAAGTTTAAGTATTAAATAAGAGATGGATTAAAGTCTGTGCTAGTGTGGGCAATTAATTTGATCCGTGTTTCTAAATCTGAATCAGGTTTAATCTCCAAACTAAAATATATCTCTAAATTTCAATATTAATGAACCATGGCGAATGTGGTTGTTGTTGCTTTAAGTTTAATTTTTTTTTTCTTCCTATTTGCTTTCTCTTAATCTTATACAGAGAGCTGAGACTGCAGTGTGCTCTCTACAAAAAAACCAAGTGAAAATATCAGACGCAGAGTAGGCGGTAAATAGCTGCTGCAGACGTGCAGAGCGTTATTGTGTCCTTCCATGAAATCAAATTAAATGTTCTCTGCATGATGTTCTCTTTATTAGCTGTGATTTATTCATATAAATAGATGTTATGTAACAAACACACACAGCTCCATACTCTAATACATCCACATATGCTGAGTGCACCAACACCCAGCTTCTGCTTTCCTTTGTTCTTGTTCTCACATCTTGACTGACAAATCTTTCTGACTTTTGCTTCCCAGTTTGGTGCCGGTGTAGAGGAGCTTCTGGTCTTTGTTGTTTCCTGGGTTGGCATTGCTGTTGCTCTAGTGTGTTTGGCTACCTGCCTCATCACCCTCTGCTGCCAGGGCGCACCGTGGCACACAGACCACAGCACCATTCACTGCAACCTGTGGGCCAACCTGCTCATTACTGAACTTATCTTCCTCATTGGTGCCAACAAGACTAAATACACAGTTAGTACTTTGATACCAGCCGACCAGCATATGTTCTAGATTATTTTCGAGTCATTTATTTTTCGTTTTCTTTTTCTTTTATATTTTCAGGTTCTCTGCTCTATTACTGCTGGGCTGCTGCACTTTTCGTTGCTTTCTGTTTTCTGCTGGTTGTGCCTGGAGGCGGTGGAGCTGTACCTTCTGCAGAGGGAGGTGTTCGAGGGACGTAATTCAAGGAGAAAGTATTTTTACCTCTGTGGTTACTCCGTGCCTGGGCTGGTGGTGGCTGTGTCTGCAGCCATCGATTTTAGAGGATATGGCTCAAAAACGGCGTAAGTTGATGAGTCTGTGGAGCACTCTGCCTTAGCTACCGTCTAATATCAACGTGAAAAGTTCAGGTTTTCATTTTTTCTGTGTGTGTGTGTCCATACTTAGGTGTTGGCTGCGCACGGATAACTATTTCATCTGGAGTTTCCTCGGACCAGTAGCTGTGATCATTACGGTGGGTATCAGTGTTTGAACCACTGTGCAAAGGTTTGGAGTCATCTCTTATAAATTTGTGTTTTATCTCCAAGGGGTCACTCATTCTTTTATTTGAAGAGGTCTTCATAAGAAATTCATAGTTTCTCCATATAAAGCCTCCTAAACTCTAGAAATGACCCAGTCTGTTATCTATAGATCGACATAGAAACTATCCCATTTTAAGTTAGATCCATGATGCCTTATATGAACCGTTACTTTTTTCTTTTGTTTTTTTAAACAAAACTTCTACAGAGTTCTAATAGGTGCTTGATATGTTCGAAAAACTATTTTTTTTTCGAGTTTGATTTTGTAATGAATATAAATGCTAGGTTAGATTATACTATTGTATAATTAATCAGTCATGTAAATTATGCTTTATCAATCAGCTAGTCTCTTGATTTTGATGAATAATTTGATTTGAAATTTTTACCACACTGAATCAAATAGCCCACTTATATAAAGTTATAATTCATTTATATTTCTTCATTCTTTGATTTGTATCTGTTATGGAAAAGTATTTTGATATGGGGATTATAAAAAAAAAAACTCTTTATCTCCAATCGATTGAAAGTGTACTTCTTTTTTAACTTAATTAAAACTTAATTTATATTTACAAAAGCTAACTGGTTATAGATAAAAGTAATAGAAAACAAACAAATGTTTAATTAAAAGTCTGTAATAATGAAACATGCTCTGCAATTAAATTGTTTAATGAGTAAAGCTTTTAGGGTTATTCAAATGTCAACAGACTCTCAGAATCGTTGTCAGAGTCAGTTTTAGTCCTCTTTAAAGCTTGCATTCCAAGTCCCTAGTCATGACTACATCAACGTTCACCCTCCCTTTTTCGATGCACAGAAGTGCTACAAACACACAGGCTGCTTTCTTTATTTTGTTGTTTTTGTCTCTGGCAGCAAAGATGGATGGGGTGCATTGATGCAACACTCACTAATGGCATTGGTTATTTCATAACAGATTTAGTGGAAATCCTTTATCGTAGAATGTAAAACTTGACGTATCAAAGTTAGTATATCCAAGATGTATAAATCCATCTTTATTAGATGGGTATTGTATAATTTGTCATTAAAAAGTCTTATAAGATCACTGAAAACAAAGGGGTGAGAAAATACAGAATTAGTTTACAACTGATACTGAAAATGGAAAAAGTATGTCTACTCTAAGAAAACCTCTTCCTGGCATCGCTTTACATTGAACAGGATGAGGATGGTAGCAAGCAAGAAGCCATCCACACTGAATTAAACCAACACTAAGTAACTTTTCAGCCTTCATAAAATATTTTCATAGCTTTTGTGATTATACGTCAACTTTCAACTAGTTGAATGACCCTTCTATCATGGCCTGAGGGGGTCTATATCACTTTCACTGACACTAAGCAAATTTGAGGAGGGGGGGTAGTAAACCTGCCACACAAAACAAATGTGCAGGCTGCTACCCCCTTTCCCTATTCATTAGAAAGATAAAAAATGGATGTGACTAAATTTCCCTGAGAGACTGCATATTCGTGCAAACTGTGCAGGGTTTCAGACAAAGCTCCACCTTCCTGCTGGAAACTTCTGTACATGTGTTTCAGAGGCGGAGCTAGATGGGGGCCAGGGGTGGCCATGGCCACCTTTACCCAATCTGTGGCCACCCCTATCATTTTTTCCCTATAATACAGACGGTGGTAACAGTAATACTCTCAAGTGGAATGTTCTAACTTTTTTAAAATTTTAATTTTCTATATGTATGTGAGGTTATTTATGCACATCTATATACTAACATTAAAGATAAATACAGAATTCTGCTCTTTTCAGAACTAGATTTTGTCTTTTATGGGATACAGAGAAAACTATGTCTCTGCAAGTCATCTAGGAATCTTCAATAAAATCAGAGATAAATATCTACTTTAATAATAAGTAATCCATTTATTGTAGATATTAGTACATCTAAAAATAAATTTTATGCTGAATTACTCTTAATAAAATTAGTTTAGTAATGACAATGAGTAAGATGTTTGCCCCAGAACTCAAAACTGAAAGAATTGTGTCCACTACACCTTTTATTTAGACTGCATGGATGTTTAAATATATGCTTGTATTTCTTAGCAAAGGCTTTAGGAAAGTATAGTTTGTCTTTATTTAGAAAATAGGGATGTTGTGATTGTTCATTTTCCTTTTGGAACAGTGTAGATTGACCCTGAGGTTCTGGCACCTATCCGCTTTTGTCCCCCCCTCAGTGTACATTGGTTATTGCCTGGCCACCCTTAATAACATTTTCTGGCTACGCCTCTGATCTGTTTACAACGATATTATCAAACATAACATTATATTTATCTGTTTCGAGTCTATAAACTCAAGATGAGGTGGGTGCAGCGGTGGGGCAGTGATACAGCACAATTCTCTTACATCTCCAACATCAAATTGTTAAAGAATGGGTAGAAAACACTTTGAAGGATGAGACATGTGGTTGTTAATGAAAATGTAAAACAATTTAGAGGTTTCCAAATCTGAGCATTATTTAAAAAAATGTTTTTCTTCTCTGTCTTTATTAAATAACATATCTGCCTTTGCTTATTTGCCTCAGCTCAACCTGGTTGTTTTGGTGATGACCTTACATAAGATGCACAGCACTGCTGCACTCAAGCCTGACTCCAGCCGCCACGACAACCTGCGGTCAGTCATACTGTTTCATGCTGGGGGTTTTTTTGTGGGTAAAGGTCACGGTGTCTGAATGAGTTTAAATCGGTATGTTTGAAGAATTCATGGCATGTACGGCTTTAATACGGCACCTTTTTTGATGTTTCAAGTCGGACATTTCAGGGTTTTCAAGTCAAAATTGAAAAAGCTTTTCTAAAGCTTTGAGAACGGCATGACCTGCATGTTGCACAGAGAGGAAATATGAAAGAAATGACTCAGTAAAGCTCTACACATAACCAGGAGTATGAGTGAGGTTTGTTCATTAGCTTTGCTCAAGCATGCACGTGTCTTACTGCGTTTCCTGTTTTCCCTTATAAAACTATTGAGTAGAAGCCTCAGGCACAGTTTTGTTTAAGGTTGAATATTTTGCACCATGGAGGAGATACAAAAGCTCAAAGAAGTTTGGAAAAGCTTTGGGCGACCCAATAGAAATGTTTACTACTGTGAAAATTTCAGCTGAAGATTTATTCCAAATGGTATCGAGCCGTACACAAAGTAATGTTTGTACCCTTTCAGTTCAAGTTCAAGTTCTGGACAAAACAGAAGTAAAGGAACATGAAAAAAAGAAACTTTTTCTGAAATAGCTTTCAGCTTGTATGGGGAACCAAAAGCTTTTCTGTGTTCCTGCAGCAAAATAAAAAGCAAAAAGGTAATTTTGAACCAGTTGTCAAACTCTAGTCCTCGAGTGCCAGCGTCTGGCAACTATTAGATATGTCTCTGCATCAGCACTGCTGAAATAATTAAATCATAAGCAGGACTATTCATTTCAAGCTAAGAAGGTAATTTACCTATTTAAATGAAGTGTGCTGCACCAGCGATATGTTCAAAAGCTGCAGGACATTGGTCTTTGAGGACAGTTTGACATCCTTGATGAATGGAGGCAGCTGGGGAATGTAAACTAAGAGAAAATTGGGTTCAGGTTGTCATCTCCTTAGTGTGTTTTGTTATTTAAACAATTACATTAAGTAGAGAGGTGATCCAGATGGGCACCACCTAGAATCCTACAAAAGATAACTATAAATTTAATACAGGATTCTTATCTTAACATCTTCTTAATGTAAAATAGAGCCATGTGAAGAAATAAAAATAGACTTTAATAAATAAACAATACATGAATGTTACGCTCCATTAAGATATTTATAATCCATCTTCCCCTGAGGAATTAATCACTGAAAATTAGCTTGCACACCAGACCTTAAAAAGCATACATTCCTCTTCAGTTTTTGTTGTTGTAACTTAACAGCCACAGACTTTAATGTATTTTATTGGGATTTTATGTGAAAGACAATAAAGCATAAAAAATTTGAGTTTTACAAGGTTTTGCAAAAAATAAAATTTAAATATAAAGGGGCAACTGTTGTTTTAACCCTCCAGATTTAATAGTTTTTTAGAAGAGAATATTGTAAGTTTGCCGCAAATGTTTTGGGGTAGGTTGCCTGCGGACCGAACAGTTTATTTTTGCTCCTTTCAGATAAGAGGACTTTCTACAGGTATGCTGTGTCTCCTACATGGCCAATGATGAAGTTTTAATAGATTATTTAAACAACAGTTTTGTTCTTGCCACTCTAACCAAATCCGTAGAATGACTAAGAGATTCTTCCACTGTAGCAGTGGATCGCTAAAGCTCAGCTGATTTTAAACATGAGATTCAAAGTACAGTGAGCTAAAAAAAACAACACATGCCACAGTATTATTTTTTTATTTATTTCTATAAATGTCAGCAACCATTAAAACTTTCCTCTCTATTTCACAATTTCACATATATCTGTACATTTTGGTGGGTCTATCACATTAAACACAGTGTAATATACTTATTTTATACTAGGAAACAGTTAAACCTTAATCTAAACTAAACATACCCTTTAAATATGGGATTGTTTTTATATATTTTTTGATAAAGTTTTGTGAAAAAGGATCATGTTTCACTAACAGTATTTCTAAAATCTAATTATGGGACTGAATATGCTCTAGATATATAAGCTCTTAATAAATTTGTCAGAAGGTGAACTTCATGTATCTTGTTTCGTCATCCTACTTCGCCTGCAGGGCCTGGGCGGTGGGCTCTCTGACCCTTCTCTTCCTGCTGAGTGTCACCTGGTCGTCAGGCTTAATGTTCCTGTCAGGTCCATCTCTCCTGCTGGCTTATCTCTTCTCCTCCCTCAACACAGCCCAGGCCCTCCTCATCACCATCCTCCACTGCACCCTCGCTAGGAAGGTCAGCCTTAGCATTCAGCAGTTATTACATAATTATATTTGTTTGTTATTTATGACTAAACGCACTATTTGTGTAATGGTGTGTAGGGTCAGAAGGATTATGGCCGATGCCTGCGTCTCTCTCAGTGCTGTGCAACATCCACATCCAGCTCTCCAGACTCAGTGAAAGGTGCTGCTCTTCGCTCCAATAGCCGCTACACAGGCAGCCAAAGTCGAAGAGCTACAGCAAACAGACAGGTGTGCGACCATGCATTTTACCCGCTGTAGGCTTTGTCTCTGTTTGACCTGAGCCTCTTTTTAACCACGAGCTCCTTTCTGCTCCAGAGTCGCATCAGACGGATGTGGAACGACACGGTTCGCAGGCAGACCGAGTCCTCTTTCATCGCCGCAGATGTTAACAACACTCCGACACTTAACAGAGGTGAGGTTTAGCCATTTGCTTTTCTTTCAGCATGCTGTAAAAAGAAATAACCATTTGACTTTTTTTTCTCTCTCTCTATTTCTCCATCAGCTGCTCTGGGAAACCATTTTCTTACAAATCAAATGCTACAGACTCATGCTGGAGCTTCTCCTTATGACACAATGCTGGCGCAGGGATACAATCAACCCTTCACTTCCACTGGTACGTCTCAGTAAATCATTTGTGACTCTTCTGGTTTTTACCCGAATCCCGGATAAAGAGCACAATACTTTAACTTCCTCGGTACAGAACACCTGCTTCACCTCAATGTGTTTCTTCAAAGTGTCTGCAGAGTCACTTCAAATTCTTATTTTTCATACAAAACTGATAGTACTAAACTAATAGTGAAAGTAAAAAATTTTCTTGTTTTCAATACTTTTAAAGTATAACAAAAGAGAGGGATACAGATACCCCTATTCAAATTTCCATGTCAAATTCTGGTCATAATGAGCATAATAACCTCATAATTGCCTAAATGATCGGTATTCATGTTCAGCTGCAGAGCTTCTACATCTGAACTAAAACGCCATCTAAAACCATGAGCCCATTTCTTTTGCTTTTTGTCTTTTTTTTTGGTGACAGTCTAACGATTTAGATCATATGTGTCAGACTCAAAGCTGCTGGCCAAATTTGGCTAACAGCATAATGAAATTAGACATGGCCTGCGAGATCATTTCATCTTTCTGTTAGAGCTGGTAGAAAGCACAGGCACCGCTAATATTACAAATCCCAGAGTGCTCTGCCGATGCGTTGGCGTTTAGGTCAGGACCCACGAGCTTCCTCATATGTTGACATTTATTAGTGACCTGATGCTACAACCAGTAACAAGCTATCAGTTTATAAAAGCTACTGAACAGAGCTGTTTGTCCTGTGTGCTGCACCAACATGTTGCCAAAGAATCTAAAATATATCTGGTAAATATCAAGGTTAGACTACAGTTTTATTTTGTCTTTATTTTTTACCAACCTGCCCCCCCTATTTTAGATAATCCAGCTATATAAGCTGGTGAAATACAAAATTATGTCTTAAATTCACCAATAATGGAAATGCTCACATTAAATAATGTGTTGGATTTTGTATCCAAATGCCAACCTTGAATCTTTAGAGGTAACACCAAAGGAAAAAACCCAGGAATTTTTTGGGGGCGGCTTTTTTTTTTTTTTTATAGCACTAGGAGGTAATAAAGGATTGCTGTAACATAATGGCAGTTTAAAAACCAATGGAGTGAACTTTACAGCTTTACAGGGGAAAATCCTCATAATGTAGCTGGGATAGAATATTTAATAATCATACTTGAGCCAAGTCCATTTTAAAGCATGTGAAAGATTAAAGGAGACTCGGAAAAGAGCTGGAAAATAGACGCCTACTATTTATATAGAAAATGACCCTTTTAGTGAATTACATCAAAGGAGATTTAATGAGATTTATTTTTAAGGTATTTTAAACTATCCCTGCTTGTTTATAGAACTGCTAGCAACAGTAGCCCCTATAGTTTATTTTCTAGATCATAAATATTCCCACCATGTGTAAAATCTTTTCCAAGAAGCTGCCAAGTTTTCAAATCCAATATATTCCATCAAAGTTAGAGGCTCAGAGCTTAAGCTGAACACATAAATACACATTGCAGCCTGATGTCCCCAGCGCCAGCTTTAGCCCTCAGCCTCTTGCTGCTTGGCCATAAGGAGCTGCTCTGATGCTTTAGAGCAAATGACAAAAAAATGCACTTCTAACAGCACGCTACTGCACAGCACAAATTAAAACAACTTTAAGTAAAACTTAAAAGAGTTGATATAGATATTATGCATGTCTAATAATAAAAACTGACAAATAAGCAATATTTATATGCAAAATATGTTTTCTTATAGTTATCTATTGTGTTGAATGACTGAATATTTTTTGTCTTTTTCTGTTCCTGAACATTAAGGTTTTTTAATTTCATTTCAGTGTCAGAGCTGATAAATATTTTGTTGCTATTTCTTTGTTTACATATTTTGTCTTTTATTAATGTCTTTCACACTTTCCTTCTCTGTCTCTCTGTCTTTATGTCGACCATTAGGAACCTTCAGAAACAAACAGAGTATGACTCCTTTCTTTTTGTGCTCCTTTAAATCATTTAGTGCCATTTCTTTCAATTCATGGGCTCTCAGTGCAACGGCCACCGAAAGTAACACAAATCATACAGTCAAATTATTCACTCCTGTACTTCTCAACATTTTGTCATGTTCACCCTGAAACAATGGAAGATTTATGTTACATTAAAACATGATCATTAAGTCAAGGCAAGTTTATTTGTAAAGCACAATTCAGTCCAAATCAAAGGACAATTCAAAGTGCTTAACGTGAAAATAGAAGAAAATTTAAACCAGAATAAAAGCGGTCTGGAAAGAGATCCACATTATTTTTTATAGCATCTGCAACGATTTACAGCTTGAATGGGAATATACCAGTAGAACAGCTGTGAACCCATCGTATCAGGCGTTAATGAAAGAGGAAACAAAGCCATTTGTTTACTAAAATGGAGCCCTTTTCTAAAAGCTGTATTGGGGACAAAGCTAACATGTGGAAGAAGGTGCTCTCAAAAGCTGACCTTTTTTCCCAACTAACCAGGCACATCTACTTGATATAAACCATCTAAACTGCAAAACACTGGGGTGGCAGTATCATGGCTGGTGGATGCTTTAATTCATCAGAGTCAGGAAAATTGAATGGACTTATGATCAATGAATTATGATGGACATGATAAATGAATATAATTCAAGAAAAGCTGTCAGAAATTATGAAAGACTTTAGAATGATGGATAGGCTGTAAATGGAAGATAATATAAATAATGCACCTGAGTATATCCAATTAACACAGGAGATTGATGATGATATTCATACTGGCAATTTTATTGTTAAATCTTGCAAAAATGAGAAAAGAAAAACATTAAAACCCGCATTTGGTCTGCCCTGTTCTGTTCTAACAGAGATGTGCTAACTTTTTATACCCTCTTTCATTCCATTAGTACAGACAACTAAAGGAGACTAGTTTGGTGCTGGAGCTCTGAGGCCAAAAAAAAAAAGACAGCCAAACATCTCAAGCTGGTATTTTATGAATCGTCATATAGCACATGCAACGCAACAAAAGACATTATCCACAAGAAAAGAAAGAGGTGGCATGGTTCTTTTAAATGCTGACCTGATTCTTGATGATAACAAATGGGATAATCAATCGAAATTCTTACCTGACAAGGTTTACTTTCCAGGAGATGGCAGCACTAAATATAAGACGGGAGCCTTCAGTTGCATTGTTTTGATCAAATCATGTCAACGTACAGTATCTAAGTGTCGCAATCAACGTTCAGACTTAAATCCCTCTGAGATTCTGTGGCCAGATTTGAAAATCCAGCTGAGCTGTAGCTATTCAACAAAGATAAGTGCAAATGTTTGAATCTGATGTGTAAAGATGGCAGACTACTTCACAAAAGACTTGCGGATGTAATTTCAGCAGAAAGGGGCTCTACATAGCTTTTTATTTATCTAACATCCATAACAGTTTAATGTAAAACCTCTATTAAGTGCTACTGGTTGTAAAGTGACAAAGTGGGAACAAGTTTAAGATATGGTAATACTTTTGAAAGGCACTGTAAAGGCACAACCTGCATCTCTTCATGTGGCAACATAAGAAGGCATTTCATTAAGGAATAGCTTTTTATATTTGCTAAATCATTCTGCTAAACCTCCACCATCAACAACATGTGAACTCTAATCTTTATTCATTCATTCATTATTTGTTGATCATTATTTGCCCTGTTTAGAGCTTTCTGTTTTTCTTTAACTTGTGTATTCTTATTTCTTCTGACAGAGGGTGGAGTGTCACAGAGCCAGGAATCCTGTGCATTGGACAGTGTTTGTCTGAATGGAGGCTACACCCCCAACACCTTCACCCTTCATGGTCTGGGTACAACACCTGGGTCCCGAGCAGGAGTAGTGGGCAGTGCTGATCTTCTGAGGGAGGGAGGGGTTGGACTTGGAGGGGATGACATCTCCCCTGGCCTCCTCACACCACACGGCTCGACAGATATGAACAGTGGAGCCGGAATGCGTCGTAATCTGTCTGACGCAGCAGCTCTGGAGAAGATGATCATCTCAGAGCTGGTACAGAGCAATCTGCGGCCATCTGTCCCCATGCCTGTTCCACCAGAGCGCTACGGGAGCCTGGCGAGGCCGCATCACCACGAAAGGCCAGCTCTTACTCACACCGCTACTTTAACCCGCCACACACAGGCCTCACAAGAGGGCTGGTCTGCCACGGTGCAGCCAAGCTCCCAGAGGAATGGACAAGAGGGCTGGGCACATGCTAGGCAGACAACACAAGACAATGAGACAAACGCCCCTACACGTGTTCAAGACCATGCTACCACGCCTCGCTTACAAGATGGCTGGTCACACGGGCGCATTTCTGGGGATTCGGACACCCAGGAGCTGCTGAAAGATGGAGACCGCTCGCAGCTGCAAGGGACTCTGGGACGGCGTGGACACCAGGAAAGACTGCCGGCACGACCCCCAGATGTTCAAGCTCGGCCTTACTCCACCCTTAGCCGCACCCCTGGCACTTTGTCCCGCCACCGCAGCACAGCAGAGTCGACTGGAGGCACAGAAAGAGACAGGGAGAGGGACAGGGAGCGAGACAGGGATCGTTACCGAGACAGACCCCTCCCTCCACCTCCTCCTCCACCACCACAAGAGCCCGAGTCCTTATACAAGGCTCTAGAAGAGCCATTGCTTATGAAGCAGAGAGAAGCAGTTGTAGAGGCTTGGAGAGGTGGCCAGGACAGGGAAAAAGAGGAGACATTTCTTCTGAAAAGAGATGGAATGAATGATGACTGGAGAGGAGGAAGTGAGAGGGGGAGAGATGAGCCTTTTACCTCTCATAAGCGAGATGGTGCGATGGATGAATGGAGAGCTGGCATTGAGAGGGGGAGGGAAGACTCTAAAATGCTGGAGAAGAGAGATGGACGACTGGAGCTGTGGAGGTCAGGGGAGACAGAGCAAGGAGAGACTTTTATTACTCAGAAGAAAGATTTTGGGATGGATGGTTGGAGAAGTGAGATAGAGAGAGAGAAAGATGAATCCTTTTTCTTGAAGGACAGAGATGGGTGGAGGGCAGGGATCGAACGAGAGAGTGAGAAACAAAAGGACAGAGCACTGGATGTTTGGAGAGGGGGGATAGATCTGGACAGGGAGGAGTCTTTCTCATTTGAAAGCAAAGACGGAGGCCTCGACGGGAGGATCAGAGGAAAAGACAGAGGGTCTCTCCGGTATCATGGCGAGCGACAGGATTCAGACAGCTTCACCCTACCTTTGACTCCCGATCTTGACTTGGACCCTGACTCCTCACCCATCTACACCCGAGATTCAAACCCTTCCCCTCTGTACCCTGGAGACCGCCGCTCGCCACCACTAAACATCTTCTCGCGAAACTCTCCTCCTTCAAACATCTTTTCTCAACGAGAGGACAATTCACCTCCAGGCAACCTCTACTCCCGTCACTCTCCGCAGGTGTACAGCCGCAGTGGCTCCCCTCCCCGCTTTTACACCCGCACCTCCCCGCCGACTCACATGTACCCAGACAGCAGCCCCGAAGGCCCGGAAGAAGTTAGCCCCACCAGTGGGCATCAGCCCCAGCGGCCGACTCTGGAGCTGCCCTACAGCCTGGGGCGCCCTCCGCTGGGACCACGGCCCAATCACCTTCAGACCTTCTACCAGCCCCCGCCATTAGCTTCAAATGGAGAGACAGGGTACTCGGCAGAACCCACCTCTGACGGAGACGACGGACAGATGCAGCGGGTGACGAGCCTGTGACTAGGGCGGTGGTGATTGGGGTTTAGACAACAGGGAGGAGAAGGAAGATGGTGATAATTTCAACAAGTAAACAACACTTTGAAACTAAGACGCTTTAAAAAATAACAATGATGGACAACTTTACCAATTCTGTCATTTACATGATGGCTCCTCCCTGCTTCTACACCCTGATCACCACGAGACTCCCCCCCTTTCACCGTGTTTTTGTTACTTTTGTACGACTGTGATCCATTTATAGCTGCTTCTCCTCCTGCCGCTCCCTCTTCTCTCTATCTTCAAACCCTGTTGTGTCTTCCCGACTCATTGGTGCTTTCCTCAATCGGTCCATGTCTCTACGTTTTGCTCCATCGGCTGGGTGTTGCCCCTCCCTGTAGCAAACAGTGTGTCAAAGAAGCACTTGTGTGTTGCCAAAAAAAACCTTTCAAAGAACTCATGCATGACTTTATAGTGGCTTTGCAAGGCTACATACTGTAGGAGGACGCGCTGACGCGTACATGCGAGTGAGTGTGCATAGCTTGATGAGCATGCGTGTGTGTAAGGATGTATATATGTGCGTTTGAAAGAGAAAGTATGTGTATATAAATCATTATTGTATATTAAATGTGTCATGTTGAAGCATTTTATCAAACCAACTGGAGGAGCTCTCCTTCTCTTTTCTCCTCTGGATTTTGACTCGACCCATTTCACGTCAAGGCCAAAACTTTCACAGAGGCTCCACGAACGATAAGTCGTTGACTGCAGAACCGGAGATCGTGTAAAATCTCAGAAATTTTCTGCAACCCCTCCTGAGATCCTTGTACATATCGACCTCAAGTGTTCTGATTGTCTTGTATTGCTATTGAAGTTCAAGTAAACATGTGAAATAAATGTTCATGTTTTTTTGTTTGTGTGCGCAAAGACAGATGACGGCATTCAAAGAAGTGATAAGATTTTGTTATTATTGAAGGAGAAATTATGGTGTTCTTTTAAAAAAGCCTAAAAAAATATGAAGAATTAGAAAACATAGTTATGTACAATTTAAAAGTGGATAAATAAATGCTACTTAATACATCTACTGTGAATTCTGGGTCAGTTTGCCCCCTTTGCCAATTCATACCTTAATGTTATACCTAATAGCTGTTAACACAACATCCACTGGACCATTTCATATCGGTTTATTTCTTGGTAGTTTAAAATGCTTGCAGTCAGGTTGTGAAAATAGGGTCTGATGGAACAAAACACTTTCAGTTTAAAAAGATATCTTGGAGGTTTATGCATACCATTTTAACCTTTGACCACAGTGCAGATTTATTTACAAAGAAGCCAAGGATTACATATAAAGAAATATATTATTGGTAGCAATAACCTTCGTGTAACACAGCGGAAGAAAATAACATGAAAAACATTTCTGATCAGAGTTACTATCTTCTAGAACAGTATTCTACTGAATAAAGCGTAAAAGTTCATTTTGGTCATTTCACCGCCACAATTTTGATTAAAGTTTAGTTTGTAGAAATTGTTTGATGCAGGATGATAATTAGTGGTACACCACCTTTTACTTTCATTTAGTATAAATAACAATAATAATGACTATGCCTTTGCAAAAGTTTGGTTACATAACTTTCCAATGCAGATAAAACAACAGCTTAAAGGTGTTTGCATTACCTATAATGATGTTTTTTAAACATTTTAAATCAGATAATAAAACTGGCTTTTATCTTAATCTCAAGTACCACCTAATCCACATTAAACCAGAACCTTATTTTAAAAATATATTTAAAAGTAGTCTTATTGATGAATCACGGAGTTGAATACTTATAATAATGAGCTAATATTACTTCAAATTAAACTATTTAGCTTAGATTTTATATAACATCCTATAAACATGGATTGTGAACCTCGATTGAACCAACATAATAAGTCATTTAAGTTTTGAGTCAAACACCATGAAGACAAGTCATTAAGAAGGAAGCAATGATGGTAAATATTCAGTTCCCAAA
This sequence comes from Cyprinodon variegatus, assembly GCF_000732505.1. Classification (NCBI taxonomy): domain Eukaryota; kingdom Metazoa; phylum Chordata; class Actinopteri; order Cyprinodontiformes; family Cyprinodontidae; genus Cyprinodon; species Cyprinodon variegatus. Next base: position 167,498 of record NW_015151555.1, on the reverse strand, counting down.
CAACTTGAAGAAAATAAAAATAAATAAATAATGCAAATGTATGAAATGGTGAAGGGGTCTAATAGCCAGCACTCTATACTGTGTGGTACAGGATTTAACACACAACATATTGACATACTACTATGAGCAAGTAAGGTAAAATTAAACATCTAAAAGAAAACAGCATGAAAGTCATGGAATTTTCTGTGGTTTTTCTCACATCCTCAACCTTTAGAGAAAAATCACTTCTTTTTTTATATAAATAGATATTTAAATTTTACAAATGTCCTGTTCTTTACAAGTATCCGACCACGGTAGAGCATTGTAAAATACGTGCTTTGAAAAAAAGAAGAAAAGGTAGATGATAAGTATATAAAACTCCTGCCTTTAAAAAAAAAATTGATAATTTGCTGATCAGATTTTCAGTTTATTTGTGTCATGTTTTGGGACGTTTGAAGCTAAAGCGATGGGAAAATTTTAGTCTATTAGACTCAGGTAACAAAGTGCTCATTGGTCTAAATTTAATTGGTTTCTTTGATAAATTGCACATTGACACATAACCAGTTGGCCATTACATTTTGGAAGTGTCTTAAGTGGCCTAATTTAGATTATTTTAGCAAACCACTGAACTGTAACTTATGTAAAAACTAGCAAAAGCCTAAAAAAAATCTTGAAGATCATTGCAGCTTTAGATATTAGAGTGTTGAACACAGAGCAAATATTAAAGGGGTATATTTTAATTTTCCGAGAGATAAAACTTTTCTATCTTCCTGTATCGCCAGCTTAGCTGGAAACTCTACATATATTTATTATCAAATTAAAAACCTTTTGATCAGTTTGGAACTACTAAAGGCAGCAGCCGCACAACATTTCCAATCCCAAATCAAATTAAGGGAATTTTACCAAATGTTTACAAGCTAAATTGGATTATTGTTTAAATATAATCGTGACATTTCTGAGTAAATTTAAGAGCTTTCTTTAGGCTCCAGCTATTAAGATGTTGACATTAATTTCAGGTAACAAAGAAGAACTCGGAATATAAATCAGGAAAATTATTTTAAGATTGACTATGTATGATTTTAATGACAGATATAAAGATTGTATTACTTCTTTTGATGTAATAAAGATTTTTTTTTACTAATAACTTCCTTCTATAGACTGTTTTCACTTGAATCTGTTGATGATACCAGCAAATAAGGGTGTATACTTCCTATAACAATCTTTAGTAAAGATGAATGCAAATCACTCTAGAATGTGAATCATGGTGTTAAATGTCATTTCCTTCATGAGATTTAGCAGCATCAGTATGAATCCCTGCATCACATTATACAGTTTTATTAGACATATTTAGAAATGTTTGCTGTAAAAAATAAAGTTTAACTGACTTCCCAAACTGTTTAATCTTAGAGATAAAAAGAACCAGTTGTTTTACTCCGCCCCATACAAAATATACATATTTATTGTCCTTTAAAGCATTTATTAAATTGAAAAGGTAAAAACCATTCGGATGAAATTCCCTTGCATATGAAAAAAATGCCTTTAATTAAATTCAATAGAAATATGGAAAACTATGAAAATGTGTTGCTTGCTAAAACTCAAGCCTATAAATCTGCTCAGTTCTAAAGTGTTTTTGTATTGTTTTTAAGTTTTGATTAACTGCTACAGAAACAACAGAGATGAGTCTCTCTTTTAAATGTTTTTTAGGGTTGTAAGAATCACGACGATTAAAAAATGTTGCGTGAAAAAAAAATCTTAACTACTTCTCTTATAAACAATAAAGAAAACATGGTGGAAGTCTGTGCAGAAGAGCGGAAGTAAATCAACAGGATGAGTGAACATGACTCACAGGCACATGCACTCTGAAATGACAGTCATTTTCCAACACTGTCACTCAATAGATATTGAAAGAAAAATCCAGTCAAGGTTTAAAAAGGGGTATTTGGTGTAGTAGTGTTTCTAGATTCACATGAGGCCCAAGTAACTACTAACTAAGTTTATGTTAATATTATCAAGAGTGGTGTGCTTCGGTGGTGCAGTGGTTAGCGCACAAGACCCATGTATGGAGGCCTTAGTCATTGATCTGGCCGACCCCGGATCGAATCCGACCTGTCGTCCTTTGCCGCATGTCTCTCCCCCTCTTTCATACCCTTTCCTGTCAGTCTACTGTCAGAAAAAAAACACTAGTGCTGTAAAAAGTCAAATTTGTATAAAAAAAAATATTGTCAAGAGCAAAATAACACAAAATCAAAACAAAGTAAGTATAAAAGATTTTATTTCTAACACTGTATCTGAGGCTGACAGATACATACAATAGAAATGGCTGACAAATTGTTTCAATACCTTTATATGTGTTATTTTCTGTCAGGTAGTCGATTAGTCATCTTTACTATGCAGGATATATAACATCTGACACAAAAAAAAAACATGAAGAAAAGGATTGCTTACCTTCAGAAACATACAAGATTATTTTAAACAGTTAAATAAAGTGATCTATGTTTATAAAAAAATATATAAATTACATTCTATTCATTGCAGAGTTGTAATAAAACTACATTGGAAATTAAAAGTGCTTTGACATTATCTTATGTGCTCAAAAAATATGTATATATTTACAAGTGGTGCAAAGTTATGGTGGCTTTTGTTTTCAGTCTCATCTTACAGGCAGGTGGGGCGTGATCAGTCACAAGGAAAGAATGCAGACTGTCCACACAACAGACAGCTTTCAGTCACTTTTCCTTTCTACTTTTCAGTCACTTCTATGTTTTTTTATGAGCTGCAGAGATTGTCCAGATAGTCTTTTTCTGCTCTCTGCCCAAACATTGAGGTATGTCTTTTGATTCCAGAGGAAATTGCCAAACATTCTTCACATTTGCAGTCTGAAGGTACTGTAGGTTGTGGGTTTAGCAGACAGTGTGGTGGGGAGACAGGGGGCTGTCCGGTGTCTCATCTGCAGACAGGTCTGAGCTACAGCTTTTAAACATTGGTGAGATGTAGATCGCCTGGGGAGGGGGGAAACAAACAAAACACAACTTGAGACATGAGCAGAAACTGACAGGTGGCCACGCTCTGATGAGCCAAACAGAGAAGGAGAAGTTTACTGACCACCCAGTAAGCAGTGAGGGCCCCCTGTATGTATCCTGCTAGCACATCCGTCGGGTGGTGCCTGTACTCCGAGATACGGGTCAGACCTGTGTAGACCGCCAGGAGGACCAGGAGGAACTGTAGCATCGGCCTGAGCAGCCGGGCCCCTCGCCACGTCAGCCGGGCCTGCAGGTAGAACTGGAGATAAAAAAAAGTTTATTAATACAAAGGAGAATACCAAAGAAACACTATTTATGAATGAGATGTTATAAAAAAAGAGGAAATAAATAACATCTAGATTTTTTTTCAAAAGCTGACTGTTGTTCCAGAGGTATTAAAAAACGACTTGATATGATTCAAGCTTCTTTCCATGAATCAGACGAAACTCTTGAAACATTTTTTTAATTGAACGGTCCCCATTTTTTTTCTCCAAAAACTTGGATTAACTCAAAACATTTTTTTTTTCGCAAAGCCAAAATGTTCAGCTGTTGATTAAATAATTTTTGCTTTTTCTTTGCAACCAGGTGAAACAATCGGCTTAATATTGATTCAAAACATTTTGTCGGGTTTGTATATCTATGAATGTTTTTCTTTGTGTCAACTTTTAGAAAAAAATGTCCTTACTTAAACTTTGTATACATGCATAGTGGACTGATCAAATAAATCTTAGTTAAAAAAATGAACAGTACTATATAACATTATTGCAAAAATGTGCCATTCTGTAATTAATCCTATTGCATGCTTTAACTTGGTGAGATTGTAAAAATTAAGCAGAGACCTACTTTAACAAGGAAACTATAGGTTCTCATTATATGAGCCAATAGAGAGCCAGACTTTTTAAGGAGTTTGGTTAAGCTTGTCTGTTATTCAAACATGCTTTAGTTTCACCTTGTTAACAAGCACACGGCAGTTTATTTAAAAATTTTAGGTCAGCTGAACCACTTCAAATCTGCAGTATTTCTTTTTCAATAAAGCTTATATAAAGTGATGACGGACTCATTTATTAACTGTCTACAAAGAAGAAGACAGTAGAAGAGACAGAGTCATTTTTACCAGGGCAGCAATGCATTTTTTTGTGTTGTCTAAAAAACACAAACCCCCCCCTCACTGTATTTCTTGAATAGAAGCGTCATTGTTTTTCCTGTTTACTTGCTGTCTGAATCCGAGTCAGAGTTTTGAGTGTTTGGCGCCCCCTGTTTCTGATGGCACATTTTTTTTTACAGCTGGAGCTCACAGCGCCAACAGTAAAGATCAACAGTAAAGATAGTGATGTTTACATCACACAGGCTTTAAATCTCACAGTGAAAATAACAGCAGAGTAATCAGTGATGGTGTAAGGTAAGTCTGATTACCACAAATAAGCCTCATCCTTTATCTATGCAGACCTTGAATAGTCATGAGCTTTATCTCTAACATGAACTAAACAAACAACTCTGGTTTTGCTGAAAAGTTTTCATTTTCTAACCAGTACATTTTATAAATGTAAACTTGGTTTAAAAAAAACATCAGGAAACCAAAGTAAAACCCTTTTTGAATGCACCGTAATTAATTATCATGCAGAGACACACATTCATTCACCCACCCACACCTACACACACACACATTTTCACATAATACAGTAGAGCTGTGGGGCGATGTTAACGCTCCTCCCACAACAACAAAACAAAGCAGTCTTTGTTTGCCGTGTATCTGTCAGTTCCTCTCCTCTCTCATTCTTGCACGTTTTGTTGCAAACTGGACTGACAATAAATTTGTGTTTCAGAAAATTTCCCAAAAGACAAGAACACAGCGAGTTTTATTTAATAAACACACAAATAACTTAGTGTATTGAATAGTGTAATTAATAGCAAAACCTCATTCAAATATATGTTTAAATCCATTTGCTTTTGTGCTTTTATGAATATTCAGATCACATTTTAATGACCAAACTGCACAAATTCATGGATAGAGGAAATGCAATTAATTTGAACCTGCAAATTTCATTCATTTAAAAGTGATGGAAAGCAAAGTTTTTGAGTCTATTATCCAAATACATATATAACAGAACCAAACCAGTTTGGACGTCTAATTGTGTGCTGTAGATCAGCTGCAACATGTCTTATTTTCTTTATTGATTTTTTATTTATTTTTATGAAATGAAGCACTCCTCATTTCATAATGTGTTTAGGAGTCAGTTATTAAATTATTTTAAATTTTACTAAGACCTATTAAACAGATGCTGATGACTTATTATTGAACTTGCACAACCAACCAGCAGACCAATCACTTTGTAAACATTTTAGCCCTGTACACTGATTTAAATAGAAAAGATTTCTGACAACTGACTAAATAAAATAAATAAAAATGCAATAATTTCCATATTTATTTAACAAAGTACAAATGTAGTGCATTACTTATTATTTACTATTACTATATTACTATTATTATTTCAAAAAAATAAAGCAGTATTTATCTAAATTATTCATGCATTTCCATTTTGACGTGTATGAAAGATAGAGAACATCCAAACTCACCGCTAAATAGAGCATTGTGTACATGGCAAAGGAAGCATGGCCAGAGAAGAAGGATTTCCTACAAAAACAGAAAAAGTGAAGACAATTAAAAAGAAAATCCAGAAACACATGATTTTATTTCAAAATCATGTCAATTTCAAAACAATGGGATATAAATATATTTATATTCTATTCTGGAACTAAAAACACTTTTTATGTGTCTTTATTGGCATTACAACTTCAGTGAAAATTTTGGGATTTCATTAGCTGGGATTTAAATTTGTCAAATATTTACAGAAAGAGGTGATTGGGAAGTATTCCTCTGTATTTAGGAAGCTACATTTTTATTCATTGCCTTAGAATCTGCGTTCTGATGAGGCTTGTTAAAGGTACCTTTTAAAGTAACAACCTTTAAGCATGTAAAAACAGACTTTTCATTCAACCGAAATTTTCTTTTTTTACAGCCATAAGCAGAAAAAACTTCATAACTGACAAAAACAAAGGCTTAAATATCTCAATCTGCAAGTTAATTGTCGATAAAGTCTGTTTTATTTAGTGAAATAAGTAAACTTTTAATTACATACTTTCCATAAAGATTTGAACTTGTTGAATGACTGTATATGATGTATAATACTAACTTTTAAAGTTGAATTGATGAAATACAGGAACTTTGTTACAGTAATGTAATCTATAGACCTGCAGCTGTTTATTTCTACACCCGGGTTGTGCATAGTGGTGGCTTAATGATCCAGAAAATCACTCATATTCTCACCTGGCCTCTTCCACTAAGTGAGGGTCAGAATTGAGACAGGTCACTGTTGCCACATAGGTTCCTGGTGTGCAGTTGAGCGAAGCATAGGTGACCCCACATACAGACAGGAAGTGAGGTCGCAGCCGGCCCACACCGAGCTTGGCCATGTTGGTGAGCGACTGGCCGACACAGCAGCCAAACAGGAAGGAGCCCAGCTCCTTGTACAGGCAGGAAATATACGGGTTCCTCACGAAAGATTTTGAGCTTGTGCTTTGGATACGCACCCGGCAACACTCCCCTACAGCAATCTGAAGGAGAAAAAATGAGGTAGGGATCAGTATAAATATTAAGAAGAAAAGCTCTGATTTAAAGGAAGGGGGGTAAATTTTGATCACGCACCGCGAGGCCTGTGATGAAGATTCCACCTGCTATGAGAAGCTCATCTGGTATGGCTTCATTGCGTAGATGAGGGTAGGTGATGCTGGGGTCTCCGCATATGAAGCCTCTTTTGAAAGGGCCCACTGCCTTCAGCTCACAGGCAAAGAAAGGAATCGATGCTGCATGGACAGAGAAGATGTGGAAACCAAGTTAGCCAATAGAGATAATTCACAGGATGCGTTCAGAGAGCAGCAGATGCTAAGACCTGTGTGTTGCTGGTGTCCTTCTGGTGCTGCTAAAAATCTAATGCTGTCAGAATACATCAGTAACAGAGAGTTGGGCAGCTGTCACCACAATTCTTCTTTTGTCCATTGTAAAAGACTTATTCCTTGTTAGAAAGCAGCAATGCTGTAATTCTAAGAAAAGGGTCTGTTATTGGATAAGATGTAGGGACAAACACGTCACAAACTAACATTTTAAGCCTTCTAAAAATGACCAGTACTCTGAAATATTATCACTGCAGTGATTAAGTAACTTTTTAAAAAAGAAATTTGTCTTTACTGGTTTTAAATCAATTGTCAATTTGAAACATTTTCTATAAAGTGCGTAAAAGCCTATAACACAATGTTTTGGACTCTGTGCATGAAGCTGTTGCAGAGCAGGAAAACTCCTTCACGTACACATTGCATCCTAAATGCACAAAGGATTGTCATTGCAGATCCTTCCTCCCCGCAACTCCTACACTTCATAACCATCACTCCTTCCAACACATTAAATATGTCTTTTAATCGGCAACCAATGACGGCAATGTTTTTTCCCATGTCGCATATTTGACCTTATTGAACATTCCTTTATTCTTTTTATTTTTTTCTCAATTGTCTTTATATTTTTAACCTATAAGCTTGCATTTGCATTTCACTCCGCTGCTGGGAATTTCCCTACCATTCATGCTTCCTACCTGTCTTATTTTGATGGCAGACTTCTGTCTTCGTAGGAGGTGTGATCAGAAACTTATCACACCTCCTGTGAAGAAGGTGAAGACAGAAGGTGTTATAAATAAGATCTGTCTGACTCAAAAGTGTAGGAGTGTTTTATACAATTATATATTCCTTTTTTTTTAAACTACAGCCACACCGTTCGATTATCATAAAACAGCTATTTGAATAAAAGCCTGCTTTTTTTTTCAGTGAGGAATTTTTCAGACAGTGACACATAACATTACTTTAAAAAGGAAGGGTTTGCAAAACAGAAATCAAATTAGAAGCATTAAGCCACTAAGAAAAAAAAAATGTTAACATGTTTTCATGTTCAGTAAAGAAGCACATGATGCTATGCCATTAATTGTTCCATACAAAAAGGAAAGTTGTGTTTAAGTTTAGAAAATAGAGCTTGTATTAACAAAATGTACATTTTTGAGATTCCAGGAACCATCTATGGCCTTGCTCTGACCAACTGCTGGCTCCAATCTCTGATAAGAACTGATTTTAGTTTCTGTAACATTGAAAAATCTTTGGTCAGGTTCTTATTAGGGGTAAAATACCGAATGCTAGTAACAACTCCAATTTCAGAAAATCCACTCTACCATTGTTGGATGTTTCTCTTAAGCTTACCCAACATTATTAATAACAGGCTGTCAAGTTCTTTGAGAATTTTAAATTTCTATTTGAAATTTGGCTGTTTTTCCGGTAATTTTTCGCACTTTGAGTAACATTTTTTGGGAACACAGAAATCAAAGATTCATTTAAATTTCTTGACTTCCTGTCATTTCCAAACTATAACTGTTAATATCATATTCACAAGAACAAACTAAAGCCTATATTAGGATGTTGTCATGTTAATGACACTATGAGATTTTTCTTTACTATAATAATTTCTTTTGAATAATAAACTTTTTAACTTTAACACTGTATGGTAGTCATCCTTGACAATGGGAACAACTTATGTTTTTTGAAGTATGCTTGGGGCGTTCAGGTCCCTATTGTTACCAGTTAGAATATATTGTTCCCTGATAATATGCAGAGAAAACACTGATGTACACATACACTCTATATTATTCAGAACAGATTTCAGAATGAATTTTTTAATTTAAAGAAAAATGACAATATAAATGTTCAGTGCAATTTATGTTTTGATCCTTGTGCATGCAAATTAAATCTAACAGACTATGAGCAAATAAACTACCAACTGTGTTTGATTATCCCTATTTTCTTGACTGTTGCTAAACAAAACATCAAAACAAAAGTCAAAGCTAAAGAGTAAGAACTGAAGCATAGGGGATTTAAGAAAGGGCGAAAATGTCAAATATATTTACAGGAAAATAACATTCAGGAATGTGGGCATGAAATGAAAGAAGCTCCACAGAGGAAAACTGGAGATCCTCATGTGCTCTGAATGAAAACAAGCTGAATTCTCCAAAGACTTAAAATAAGGGAATGCAGTAAAGCGGAGCTCCAACAAAGACCCGGTTCCCACTGCGCATGTGTGTGAGAAGCATTCTGTTGTTGAAGAGAGGGAGGGGGGAGAGTTGTTTGTGACTCCAGTTCAACTCTGACCAACAAAACAAAGAGCAAATGGAGCAGCCGAGCAGAGCCAGGACCAGCTTCACACTGTCTCTGCTTGTCCCTGGAGATCCTACCCTCACTGTTTCTTTCACGGTTTCTGTTTTGCATGCCTGCACACACAAAACGGGGAGTGGAGAGATAAAAGGGGAGATAGAGAGACTTCTCACAGGGCCCCTCTCTTCTGAACAACCTGTTAGTAACATAAACTGCTTCAGCATACAACTTTTTTCCATTGAGCCAATGAGACGTAATCAGCCCTTATTTCTCATCAGAGGGTAGGTCAGCAATTAGAGGTCACACACACATGTACATCTGCAAAGAATGCAGTACTCATGAATTGCCCATTTATTTATTTAAACTAAATTTCCCCCTAGACGCTCCTCTAGCCTGAGAACTGGGATGTTGTCATGGAAAGTGCAGAAATCCCCAGGCAATGCACAGAGCAGCTGGTACAGAGCGCTCAATAAGGCACATGAGAGGGAAAGGAGGGGTCCATATATGGATGGAGTCTTTTTCTCCATTAATTCAAACATTTTTTTATGGATTTCTCTATGATAGAATTATTATAGGGTCACAGTTTATATCCAAAAATCTAAAACAAAAATATTCAACAGAAAAGGATAACTTCATCTTACTGTAACGCCATTTTTTTAAGACAATGTTCCCATTGAGCAGAATACTACCATTCTTCCTTTTTACCTTAAGAATCCAACAAAAGGCCTGCTTTTATTCAAAATCTTTAACTTTCACTGTACAAATAAATCTAGCTCTTTATTTGTCAAATTGCTCAGATTTTTACACTTTCAGTGTTTACTGTTGTCTAATTGTTGTGTCCTTCTTTTAATGTGCTGCTGCTTTTCTTTTGCTCGATTTCTACTTTAATCATAAAATAAATGTTGAATAAAAATACAGAAATATGAATACGAGTCTGCTGCTTTATACCCTGCTTGTAATGTATCCCCTTATAGCTGAAGGGGTTAGGAGGTCTTGTTACAACACAACTCTTGACGGTATTTTTCTTCATGTGAAGTATTTACTGGAGATGCAGGATATGTCAGTGTTAATATCAGAGTCAACTGTCGGTTTCCATTTTCATGAATATTGATATCGGTGTGATAAGCAAAACTGGGCAGATATTAACAACCAATTTTTTATTTCCAGGTTTTTTTTGGGGGGAGGATTGAGTATGTTGTGCTCGTTTAGTCATGTGAAAAAGATGCAGTCCAGGAGTTGTGGCTGTTTCATTGAAGCAAAGAAGCAATGTCAGCACATGTGGTTGGTCTTCTATGGTGTGCAAAGGGTAGAGAATTGTAAATTGGAATAAATCATATAACTTCAATTGCTGTGATTTTAATAACAGATATTGATATCGGTCAAGATTTTCACATCAGTGCATCCCTACTGTTTGTGTGGGATCTCTTTCTGTGATATAAATGTGAGATGATAATATGAGTGCTGCTAATTTGCCACCCTGTTTGAAATTCTGTTTAAATAGTTAATCCCCAAGGACAGATTTACAAAACACCATGAGAACAACTGGTTGGCACTGGAAGATCACCACTGCTAGCTGCTAACAAAGCAGAAGCTTTTGCTTCAGGGCTTCACTGACACTAAACTAAATGGCTTTTCCACTGTGTTTTTATGAGCCTCAGCTGCAGTCAATGACAGTCTGAGATTCATAAAACTCTGAAAAGAGCATTTTCAGGTTTTATATGTGAAGGATGACAAGTCAAAAATACTACAACATGTGTACGAATCAAACCTTACCTGGAATATATAGACAATTAATCCTTACTGCTTCTTATAAAAGTGTGGCAGCCTTCTTTCAGCCAGCTGACTGGCAGTTGTGAGCTCTGCAGAGCTGAAGAAAACACTCTGGTCCTTCTGAGACCTTTTCTGGCATCTGATCTAAATGACTTTAAGGTAAAGGAACCATTTGATATGTTTTATGCAACTTTTGAAAAATATTTTAAAATAGTTCTGACTTGGAAACCTGTTATTTGAGTGTTCATATTGGACGAGTTCAACACACTGAATATCAAATGATGTGTTATCTAAACAAAAAGGAAGCAATTGTAATGAAGCAGAACAGCATTAGCACGAATGAAACAAAAAAGGGGAAGGAGAAACTAATTTCAACACGCAAAGAAAAATCAAGTAAAACCAAGCAGTGTCTGATTATTTCCACAACTGGTTGCAGAATATTTGAATGAATACAGAGTAGGATAAAATATCACCCTTTACTGCTGACTTTACATAAAAATATATATGCTATAATTTAATAAAATCTGCAATATCATCTAGTAAATGTTTTGTTTTCTTGCTCTATAAGACCCTTTTTAGATTTTTGCTTCTTTACTTTTCATTTTAAGTTTGTACTTCTATTAAACGTACAATTATTTGATTATTTGAGAGATGCAGGAAATGAAATTATTTTTAAAAAGTATTTTGAAAAGGCTGTAAAAACGTGAATGTTTTCTTATGATGTAACTCTTTAATACTATATTTTTAATAATATAACCCCTATTTAAGGCTAAGCGCAATATTTACCAATTAAAAGGTAGAGTAGGTCAATATTTACCAATTAAAAGGCAGAGTAGGTCTAATGCGACCAGGAATCTCCTCTTGGATAGAGCGGATCCAGTTTTCTGCAGGAGTTTCTTCCCGCTGTCCATCCCTGCCGGTGCCAGGCTGATCTTCTTGTCTGCGCTCGGTGCGCTCACAGCTGCGCTCTGGGTCCCAAACGCTTCCAACATGACGTCTTTCTTCCTGGCTGCGTTGAAGCTCAGTGTGGAAAAAGAAAAACTTGTTGGCAGCAACAACCTTCCTGCAGCCTCAGTGCGTAAAACCCAGATGGTGGCTGCGTGTTTTAAACGCTCCGAGAGGCATTTGCTGACGCGTTGATGCGGTGTCAGGTTTATGAGTTTTTACTCATATTCAATCGTCACTGTCTGCCCGGCCTGCCCCGACTTGTTGCTGCTGACTCGCCATGTTTGCAAAATCTTGGATAAGATCTTTTCCTCGCTTTGTCTCCTCTTATTCCGGTAGCAGGAGATGTGGGATACGGATAGATTTCCACTCACCATAGTGGGAGGGATCAGGACCAAGTGCGTAAGAAATGTGTAAGTGTCTGGATGTTCTGGATGAAATCTGGTACATTTATTCATCACGATTCACCCACATTTCTATTACCCAAGACTTAGAATCCTCCATCATAAAAAAATCTGATAATTTGCCTTTCTTTTTTATATGCAATTCTCTAAATAACGTTCATTTCTTTATTGTTTAATCTCTTATACTGCACTGTAATTTTTGTTCTTGTGTTTTATTTGTTTTTATTTTTAACTGTTTCTTTTGTGTGTTTTTTTTTTACTCATTTTATGTAAAGCACTTTGAATTGCCATGTTGCTGAAATGTGCTATGCAAATAAAGCTGCCTTGCCTATATGGACCAAAATATCAAAAGTAGGCTAAAAAACTTTCACTTTTTATCTATGCTTACTTGCTCCATAAAACAAGCATTCAGATGTGGATTCATGTTGATCCGAAACATAAAAAATGTGTCATTGGTTTGCTATCTTTATAAGATAAGGGTTATTTTTCATTTTTCTTTTGAAATAAATAAAGATATTTGTCCATTATCCTTTTCTGTGTCAAGACAATTAGAAAGTTACCCAAAATATTTGCTTCAAACAAGCAATTAAAAACTTTTATGGAGGAATTTGGTGTGGATTTTGTCTGGGACATTTGAGGTTATAATTATACGTTGATCCAAGCTATTTACTGTAGATCCAGCTGTTAGTGTTGTCCTGCTAGAAGGGGAACTTCTGCTCCAGTCTAAAGTCTTCTGCAGCCTTTTGTATTTCTCTTCTTCCCTACTTGTAGCTCCATCTATCCTATCTCAAACTGCATGGCCTTTGCAGTGTTTTTCTCACCATGAGTGGGCATGGCGTGCTCATAGTGTCATTTATACTGTGTGTAAATGGGTGAATGACTGAATGCAGTGTAAAATCACCAGATAGAAAAGTATGTTATACAAATACTGGCCAATAATCAATGATTAGAATGAATGCTCCAAACTGCAAAAAACCTATATCACAAAAATAAAAGTTTTCAAAATTTGTGCCCTGACAGGAATTCAAACTGTCTCTAAGCAAACAAGGATCTTCACAATATGTAGGGCAAAAAAGATCCCAGAACAACAACAAAAAAAAAAAACAGAACATGAAATATCTTCTTTTTTTTTTATTCATTTGGAGGTACATCATCTTCTTGGGTCACAATAAGGTCTACAGTAGTTGCAGAAGTAAAGAATGATGCAACACCTACAAATGCTTAGTCTCTCTTAATAGATGATTTTGTATTATGATTATAAAAATTGTGTGTGTACTCATGAATTGCTGATAACTCACCATGTACGCGAAATCTTGGATAAGATCTTTTCCCCTCTCTGTCTCCTCTTATTCCGGTGAGAGGAGATGTGGGATGCAGATAGATTTCCACTCTTCATAGCATAGTTGGATCAGGACCAAATGCATAGGAAATTTGTGTCAGTGTCTGGATGGTCTGGACGGAATCTGGTATATTTCTTCTTCACAATGACCTTTCAAAGCTATTTTGTCCCTTATCCTTTTGGAGTTTGCATGTTCTCCCTGAGCATGTGTCAGTTCTCTCCAGGTACTCTGGCTTCCTCCCACAGTCCAGAAACATGACTGTTAGGTTAATTGGCTTCTCTAAATTCTTCTTAAGTGTGAGTGTGTGTGAATGGTTGTTTGTCCTGTTTGTCTCTGTGTTGGCCTGAGATGGACTGGTGACCTGTCCAGGGTGGACCCCGCCTGTAGACAGCTGGAGATAGGCACCAGCGACCGCACTTGGGATTAAGCGTGGCAGAAAATGGATGGATCCTTTTCTGTGTGAGAGTAATTAGGAAAATTCAATAAAATATTTAAATAAAAATATTTGATTTAAAAAAAACAATTTAAAAAACAATGGAGACATTTGATGTGGATTTTGTGTGGGAAATTTAAAGTTATGATTTGATCCAAGCTATTTACTGTAGATCCAGCTGTTAGTGTTGTTGTCCTGCTAGAAGGTGAACTTCTGCTCCAGTCTAAAGTGTTGTGCAGCCTCTAACAGGCTTCTCTTCAGGTTTCCTAAGTGTAGCTCATTGTCTCCTTGGGTCACTATTTAGGTCTACAGTAGTTGCAAAAGTAGAGAATCTTGTAAGAACACCTAATTTTGTTTTGCATAGGATGCATCCTACTTCATTTTCCTACCTTCTTCTTTGCTGCCAGAGCTATTCAGGCAGCAATCGTCATGGCAACCGATCATGCATTTCCACCTTGGATAGACAGTCCTCATTGATTTGATGCATTAGGATTGAGCTCTTGACTGCATGCTATTGCGGGAGTCTAGTCATTTGAAAAAAACTTAAAATCAGCTGACAAAGTGAAAAAGATGAAGGAAATCTAGCCAAGGATTTTACTTTCTTAAACCCACCTAAGTAACATGGATTTTATCGATACATGTCCTCTGACTGGAGTTAATATCAATATGATAGAGTGACTGTATGTAGGCAGAGACCAAACTTCAATGTGATTGATAATCTATGAAGCGAGGTAAAGATTATGGTTATGGCACAGAAAGCCTTCATACCTCCAAAACTTGGAAACCATCACCAAACCGGGTTTAAACTAAAGCAATATCTAAATATTGAAAATTATTTAGATTAATAAATTCTTGACAGTATTTTTCAATTGTTTTTTTACCTGTTGATGTCATTTTTTTTTTTTTTTTTTTTTTTTTCGAAACCAACTTTCTTATTTAAATCTGCCAGGGGTATGAGTAATACTGTCTGGTTAGTCGTAATGTTTATTATGTCTTTAGCAGATCCTTTAACCCCTTAAGCTTTTACTTTCTACAACAATTTAACCTAAATAACAACAACTTGAGCAGACTAAAGTAAGCAGGTCTGACAGGTGTTTTTATCTCCTGTATTTTAGAAAACTGACCCTTTCAACCTTAGTAGAAAGTCAGATTATGCAAATAATGGTTAACCTACGAATCCTTAAATCAAACAGAGGAATGAAGAAAAAGAGCAGGAGTTTGTTGTAAAAGGAATTGTATTTTCTTTCTGTCCGTGTTGTTTTTTCCCTCCCAAGGTGAAGCCTGCGTTCTGGTAATCGTTCACCTGTGCTTGTTTCCTTGTGAAACAATGAGGTGAAAGTATAAGTGCAGATTTGTCATTGTTACCTTCCTTTTAGTGTTTGATGTCTGCAAACCTCCTGATCCTTAAGCCTCTGGGATCTCCTGACTAAACTTCTCCTGGACTTAACAGCTCAAACTGAGGAAAACCTTTCTTCCCTCTAACCACCGTTAGCTCACTGAGCAACAGAGATTTTTTATTTAGAAATTGGCCTTGTGTTGTCTCCTGTGAGAAGCTTTGAATGAAAATCTTTAACCTACAGATTTGCTTCTGTATTCAACTTTAGGTGTCTGGAAAACATAATTGCATAACAAAACCATAAAACCTCACAGGAAATTAAACTTGAAAACTAAACTTTACTCAGGAGCAAATTACTAATGCAAAACATGATATTTTCAGGACAAAAAAGCATCTCTAAATTTCAGCTTCTGAGATTTGAAACCTCTTATACAGAGAAGATCACTTATGAAACATGATGTTTTTCTTTTTATCCTAGCATTTTTTATTGTCATTTTACTGTCACAATTGCAGAAAAATGAAGTTAACCCTTCGGTATTTAACCTATCCCCTTTGGGAGCAGTGGGCTGCCATTGTGTGGCGCCCGGGGAGCAGTTTGGGGTTAAGAGTCTTTGCTCAGGGACCCAGAGTGGCAGTCTATGGCAGTGGGACCCAAACTCAGAACCTCAGGATTACAAGCACAATGCCCTCACCACTAGGCCGCCACACCCCGAACAAACCCCAAAGATGTAAAGTTAAATCTAGAAAAGTGTCTCACACATTTCTGTGTCTCTGCATGTGTTTGGTTTCTCTGTTTCCTTCAGGCCACCCAAGAAATCTTAATTTGAACATCCTGATCAATGCTGAATTGATCACCCATGGGAGAGTACCAGATTTCTGCTATGATGTAAGTCAATTTAAATATAAATTACAAAATGATGTGAATATGCCCAAAAATTAGTATTCCCTTCTCTAAAAGAAGTTACTCTAGTTCTCTAAAAGAAGAGTTACTCATTATTTAGATATAGATTTATTAAATATTCAGCCAGCAGTTATGCTGTATTTTTTATGCAAAGTCAAACTAAACTGTCCTCCACTGTTTTACATAATTTACATAAATAACTCACTATATAACTGTAGATAATTACATAAGCGTAAAAGAAACAGTGATGCACAGCACTTTCAAAATATACGCCTTTTTCAATATGAAATGTAAGCACAGGAGAACTCTGGGAGGACGTAAGAAGCTGGAAGCTGAAGTTGAAGCAGCAAGAATCAATATGTCACCTGCTAAAACCCCTGGCTAACAAAAATGCTGTAGATAATCAAAGATCTATGTCTAATTTGTGGATTTTTTTTAACTAGCTGCATCCCACACTACTGTCATTGCTCATCTCAGGGTGATCTGACACATCCCTAATTGTTCTGCCAGCTCCATTGGAAAGTTCCCATAACTCCAGTGGGATGAGCAGATGTGTGGGTAGAGGCACCACATGGGATTTAGTCCAGATGGGTGAGGAATTAGAGGAATTTGGGTTATCATATATTTATTGTTAATCTTCCTAAAATCAACAGTGTAGCTTGTGATTTGTATTTTTTGTTTACATTTATATAATAAGCTTGTGCATTGAAATAGTTAATGCATTTAATTCATTATCATCAAGAGTCGGCATCTAGTGTCTATAAAGGGACATTGCACTTTGAGGTATTTAAGGATCTATCATTTATTAGTGTTCATTCTTTGACAAGTTCTAACAGTTTGGTGAAAAGACTCACAGCAATTCTACCACAAAAAAAGTTGGTCAAAATCACTAATGTTTTAAAAGAGATATCTTTGTATGGAAATATTTAAAGAAAAATTGTGATTTTCATAAACTCTAAATTCAAACTTTGTAACTTGAATTAACTTATTTTTGCCATGTTTAGATTATGCTTTTTAAGTCAAAAGGTAAAAATCCTAAAGTCTTCTCTGTTTTTTCGATTATATATGCAAGAGCTTTTCAAATTAGATATTACAAAACTTTTTTTTTTTACTGGGACATTATGAGTGAGTCAACAGGAAGTCATAGACTGACTAATTTTTTTGCGTACCATAAGGACAAAATTGTGAGTATGAAATGTTGCTACATGAGGTTCCAGAACAGAAGGTTTTATTCTTTGTTTTTAGTGATATGAGTAACTTTCTGTTTTTTGTACGGAGAGAAAAGAAAAAAAGACAGAGAAGACAACAGGAAGTACAACAGAGTAAGGTTGTTACCCTACAAGTTGTAAACAAGTTTTTAATTTCACACTTTTTACCTGCTTTGTATGCATTTTGTAACATTTTCACAGTTATATTTCAGTTGTTTCTCCATTTTAGCTGCTGCTGATGAGCTGCTATTTTTGTCTTTCGGTTTTGAATAAGTTTTAATCCAGTATATACCACCAATTCCCAACACATGTCATGTTATGGTACTTCATGAAGTCTGGTAAACCAGATTATGCTGACAGACTGTTAAGGTTTTCTGTTGAAGGAAAACCAGCTGTTTGCTTTGAGTCTTTGAATGCAGCAAATTAAACAAAGACACTCACATTGGATTCTCCATCCAAACTGAAAAAGAAGAAACATCCAGCAGAACCAGCATAGGTGTGAAAAGCCTTCTGGCATAACCCATTAAGGGTTTTTTAGCAGAGAAATGTTAACTCATTATAAATCCCTGATCCAAAAATACTTTGTCTGTTAGAGAAGGTAATGTTAAGCTAGCTCCTTTGCTTTATCTAGACAAAAAAAAGGCGGTTAAAAAATTAGCTCTGAGCCAGTTTTCAGGTCATAATTATCTAGAGAATTTTCTTATGTAAAGACTTGATTGCAGTTGCCTTTAAATCTGTGGCATATATCCCTGTATTAGACATAGATGAATCATATATAAAATTATTTTTCTAAATAAAGGGAATATTACCTTAGAGGAGCAATTACTCAATATACCCCTTTCCCGAAAAACCTGTTTAAACCCAGGAATAATCAGCTTTTAGTGGCAGTGGGAACAGCTCACTGATCGGTGTCAACACGGGTCCAAAAACTCAGGGTTAAAATAACTGTGGCTCTGATTTGCATGGTGTGGGAACCCCAGACCCGGGTTGACCAGCCAAATTATGTGACACTATTGAAAGCAACGGACGGACGTCAACACACTGCACCAGTCGATTGTGAAATAAGAAGCTGAAAAAGCACTGTTTACGTTTGATAAACATATCAATCTGAACTACAAGCTGGCGGGTTAGACAAAGACATTTAGGACACCTGAGTCGATGTCTCTTTACTCTATTGAAATTAATTTTTTACATTTCTGTAACTATCAGCTTTTTCCACTGTCCTTGAATCTTGACCTTTCTGTATGGAGTTTGTGTGCTGACCCTGTACAAATGGGCTCTCTGGATACTTCTGCTTCCTCAAAAAGTCAAGAAAACTGCCTTTCTGACTTTTCTGTTTACTGGTTTCCCTCTATATTTGCCTTTGGAAATGTTACAAAATTTTATACAAAAAAGAATAATTATACAAAACGAAATTT